>NW_025920356.1:0-163690 GCF_902686445.1 Sciurus carolinensis
TCTAGGGCTGAGCCCATCTTTAACAATTGAGGTGAACTCCTTGATAAGGATCAGAGCAACCCCAACTAGAATCAACCAGCAGAGCTCAGATTACAGCTGTGTCAGGGGCAGGACCACGTTGTGAGGCTGGGTGAGGCTGGTGCTTCTGGGGATTCACCTCCCCAACAGGAGGCCTGGTATTATTCTGGACCCTGATGGTGGCTCTTGGCATATTGATGTACTGATGTTTAAGAACATAAATGAATTTGTTGGTTTTAGGTACTGTGTGTCAATCCCAGGGGTTCTCAAACAGCTTTTTTTAAAATATAAAAATAGGATCCAGACAGTCCTGAAAAATGGGATCCTCAGACTCCTGGTAGCTGGCATTCCAGACATGACCACTGTACAATGCTCTGTGGATGTTGCAACCCAGTGATCACACTCAGGGAAAGACTCATGCACACTGCAGGGTGAGGTCTGAGGTGTGTGTGTAGTGCACTTCTAGCAGGTTCTGGATCTTCTGAATCTTTCAAAGACAGTGAGGGATTGGGGCATTTTTTTCATTGGATAGGAAAGTGGCTACAGATTTTGCTCCTGCCCAGGTCTGAGACAGTTTGTCCAGCCCGTAGGTGAAATGGACAGAATGATGGAGACAATACCTGGAGAAAAAGATCTGACCCTGATGGTACTGACTTGAGGTACTTTTGCCATGGAAGGAAGTAAATGATTGTAGTGAAAGTTCAATAGAAATATATGCCTCCCTCCAGATGCAAAGCAGTGTGAACTCTTTTGGTAAACCCAGATGGCAGGAGTACTTGGAGCTCCCTGAAAATGACCTCACTCAGCACTGCCAAGTTAGTGAGTCCAAGTTCTTGTCCAGGCTGGTTATAGGTGGAGTTGAGCATCACCCATATGCCTTTGTGTTTAGCATTGACAGTGGAATATGGGAGGCATTGCTGCATCCTTTGACCTCTATCTCTCTTGTTGCAAGCCACAGAGATGCCCCATGGCTCACAGTGCTTGCGTTGGGTGGGCTGCATGCAGGACATTGGTATTTTCTGCCTTATTTTCTCCACCTTGCCCAAGGTTTTCCTGGCAACAGTTGCTGTTTTGTAATGCTTTCCAATTGCCCTCAGGGTGTAGTAGTAGCCAGGGTCACCTGGTCACTATGCTGATGCCTCATTGAACTCAGGTGGGCAACCTGGGAGCCTGACACCATCACAGAGATAATTCCAGCTAGAAATGTAGGAGTCACATGATTGAAGGGGTGGATGAGGAATAGAAGATGTGGGAACTCTCAGCTCCACCTTTGGAGAAAGTGTCTGGTTTGGGACTGTGCCCAGGTGTATGTACCCCAGGGAGGATGAGGAGAGGAAGGGGCTCAGATAGCAAATCCCTGGATGCACACAGGTTGGGAAGGATAGGGAGTGAGATAGTAGGTATGTCTGAAAAATTTCTGTGGGTCCAAAGTCCTCAGAGGCATCACAGGGACCTTCATGCTGGATACCTGCAGATTTCTGGGAGAAGGGCAGTCCCATGAAGTGAAAGGGGGTCCCGGGCACTTGGACAAGAGAGAGACTGCAGCCAGTGTACCTGGAGTCTGTAATCAGTAAAAGGGCAGGTGCCAACCAGGTCCACTCTTCACTGAAAGCCCACTTGCTGTACCACTGCACACACCCCAGGCACATGCTCCAGAATTCCAGGTTATGATCAGTTGAGTAACCATTCTCTCTGAACCTGTTTTGGTGCTCACTTTGTCTAAAAGCATCTTTTCTACTTACTCCTACAGTCTTTCACTTCCTCTTTGAGCAGGGACACATTTAGACCAAAGGACATGACATGTCCATCAGGCAAAATGGGCCCAGATTATTTGGTGGATGATCAGCAATGTCTTTGAAAACCATTGCTCAGGAGGGAAGAATTTTGAGAGTGAGGCTATCTAGGTGCCAACACTACCAAACCAGTCGCTACCAAGACTCCCAAGCAGGTTCCCCCATTGTTTCCTATGGGAAACTCTAGGCAGCTCTCCCTGCTGGCTCTTCTCAGTCCCAAATTCTGTGTGTGCTTGAGGAGATCTCCATACCAACCCCACCCACTTAAAGGGACAGATGACAGGGAGAACCACACCCCTCAAGACTGCAAGATGGACTAGAGGGAATGTGGTGACAAGGTTTGACTAAAATGAAAGAATTTTAAAGAAACTCCAAATTGCTTTTTTGTCCCTGCCTGACATTTGCTGCTACGTTTCCAACTCCCTGCAAGCAATCATCCCATGCCCAGGAGAAAAGGTTGGGATAACTACAGACTGGCCCAGGAAGGAAGGCAGTGCTGGGAGCACTGACATGTTTCTTACAGAGCCCTGGGTGTCTACCTGCTTGTCTCCTGCTAATGGTCCTGTGTATGGCAGTGCTGTTGTGAATGGTGTTGGTAGGATAGCTTTTTCCCTGCTTAACTAAATCGTGATTAAATTTATTTTTATCTAATTTCTGATGCTGGCAAGGCATTACTCCTGTCAGTAAAGACTCCACATTCTTTGGCCTGAGGAAGACAAATGATCCTCCCCAGTGCCTGCTTCCCTGAGGGGACTCCAATGGGTCCCCAACCTGCTGACCCTCAGTCCCTCACTGAGGAACTGCTCATGTCCTGTTCACAGCCAATGGTCATCAGCAGCCTGATATAGGGGTGTCCCAGCTGCCAGTGTCTCCTTAGTTCCCTCCTGGGTTCCCCATCCTCCTTCTCCAGCAGGCCCCACAGCAATTCCTGCTAACAACCTGGAGCTTCCACTTTCTCAGCCCAACCCAAGCTTCTCCTCGCCTTCAGGGTAGGTCACTAGACACAGTCACGGCTGCTGAGAGAGTCTGGAGGGAAGGGTCTGTGAGCCTGGAGGCCTACCCCATGCTTAGTCTCTCATCACCAGTTCTGCACTTTGGGAGGCCACATCAGGAGCTCAGCCCAGGGGAGAAATGGAAGGACTTGGAGTAGAGTCCTTGGGTGGGAATTCCATGGACCTGGCCAGCAGATGAACAGTCTGTGTGGGTGAGGGATTATTGGACTCCACAGCTCTAGGTTGTGGTGATGCTGAGTCATGGGACATGGCTGTTTTTCTGTAGGCACTCAGGTGTGTCTGGACTGAGTGGCATCACCTGGGCTGGGCCCTGGGCCCTCAGTTTATCATCCATGGTCACTGTCAGGGAGGGTTTCAGTATGGCCAGGTGGGGAGTCCCAGGGGAGCTGAGCCCCTTCTCTAGAGTTCAAGGTGACCCAAGGCCTCCCCACAGGAGAGAAACCTTATCTGCAGTGGAAGACAGTGGTCAAATTTCACACACATTTTCCAACACTGACCATGTGATGAGTCATGATAATCTTCAGTAAAGACAAAGAATATTGTGGGTGTGTAGTGAAGTGTGTGTACGTGATATGTGTATAGTGTGTGAATGGGTGTACATGTGTTGTGCTTGCTGTGTTGTGCACAGTGGGTGCTATACAATTTGTGTGTCATTTGTGTGTATGTTGTGTTCCTGTGTGGCAGTTTTACTGCATTGAATGTCTGTGTATGATGTGTAAGGAGGTGTGTCTGTACGTTGTGAGTGCAGAGTGTTGTGTTGTGAGTACATTGTGTGATATGTAAGAAAGTGTGTGTGCATGTGGTGGGTGCTCTTTTCAGGTCTTTGTTGTGTGGTGTATAAGGGATGTGTGTGCATGTGGTGTGTGCTGTGTGATTTGATGCATGTTGTCTGATGTGCAAGGAGGTTTGTGTGCACATGCTGTGTGTTGTGTTGCATTATGTGTGTTATGTGATGGGTAAGATGGATTTTTTTACATGTGGTGTGTGCTGTGCCTTGCATTTAATGTATTGCTCAATGTGTAAGGGTGTGTGTGTGCACATCCTGTATGCTGTGTGTCACATTGGAAGTGTTCTGTGTGATGCATGAAAAGGTGTGTGTACCTGTGGTATGTGCTATGTGTTTCATTGTGTATGTTTTGTGATCTGTAAGCAGGTGTGTGTTCATGTGATGTATGCTGCTTTTTGTGCAGTGATATGAAAGGATGTTGTTTATATGTGGTGTGTGCTGTGTTGCATCCTGTGTGTTTTTAAAGTGAAGAAGCTTTGTGAATTTTTGGTGTGTGTGGTGTAAGAGAGTTTGTGTGCTGAGGTATGTGCTGTGTCATGCTGTAGTTTTTTTGTGATGTGTAAATGAGGTGTGTGCATATGGTTGTCCTGTTTTATTTTATATGTTCTGTGAGGTGTAAGGACTTGTGTGTGCACTTGGTGTGTTCTGTGTTGCATTTTGTGTGTTCTGTGATATGTAAGGAGTTGAGTATGCATTGGGTGTGTACTGTGTGTTCCATTGTGTGTGTTGTGATGTGTAAGGAGATGAGTATGCACGTGATATGTGCTGTTAGTTGTATACTGGTTGTGTAGTGTGATGTGTAAGGAGGTTGTTTACAAGTAGTGTGTGCTGTGTGATATCATTTGTGTTTTGTAACGTGAAGAGTGTGTGTAGATGTGCTGTTTGCTGTGTTGCATTTCGTATGATGTGTAATATGTAAGGAGATGTATGTGCCTGTGGTGAGTGTTGCATTGCCTTGTGTTTGTTGGGTGATGTGTAAGAAGTTGTTTGCATGTACTGCATGCTGTGCTGAGTTGTGTGTTGTGTGATATATAAGGAGTTGTGTGTGCATGTAGTGAGTGCTGTGCTCTGTTGTATCTCTTGTGGGATGTGTAAGGAGTTGTGTGCACATGGTATCTGCTGAGATGAGTTTTATGTGTTGTGTGATGTGTAAGCAGGTATGTATGCATGTGGTGTGTACTATGTGATGTGTGATGTGTAAGGGTGTGTGTGTGCACATAGTATGTTCTGTGTGTTTTTTCCCTCAATTCGAGATGACTGAGACTTGCAGTGCCAGGCCCTCGGGATCATCCAATGCTGTTGCTACACTGCCCTATTGTGTTCAGGGGTAGTTCTGACAATGATATTTCCCCTGTGCCTGTGTGCACAGGACAGTGTGGGGCAGACAAGGGAGTTCTGAGCCTGACACATAAGTCAAGGTCAGAGTCTCCTCCACAGAATTTCAGTGCCTAGATGGCAGTGGGCTGGTAGGGTCAGTGCCCAGGTGGTGCCTGAATTTCTGTATCCAGTGGAGTACAGGCTGGAAACACCCTGGCCTCTCTGTGGCAGTTCCAAAAATGTCACCCGTAACTCTACTCACTCCAAGATCTGGGACACCAGAAGCTTGTTCCTGTGGCACTGGAAAGGCATAGGGTCGAGGACCGTGCTGTGCACTCAGTGGCCATGTTTGTAGTGTTTGGATTCTGACATTGCAGCCTCCAAAGTCCATGTACAGGAGAGAAAGCTGGAGTAGGAAGACAGGGTGTTCACAGCTGACCAGTGATTCTGACAGAGACCCTGAAAAGATCAGGGACTGCTCTCCACACCCTCCCTCTCTTGTTCCACCATGGAAGCCTCCCAACTGAGGTAGAGAATGGACCTGTCTAGGTTCCAGAAGGGCATCCCAGGGGGCTGTCCAGCCTGGTGGCTTCACCCAGAGCATCCAGGATGAAACCTATTCAAGTAAATGTTCCTGAACGGGACAGGGCTAGAGGGTCCCTTCTTTGGGTTCCTAAGCCAGGGTGCTCTCTAGTGAGAGAAATGTCTTCTTTCTTGATGTTTATTATTGGTGTCCACTGGGAAGCCCCAGAACACCTACATCCTAGGATTGCCATGCAGTTTGAAGAAGAGACAGGGGTTGTGACACAAGCACTGACACCCCAGCAGCTGCCCACCTGCTCTGCATCCTCCTTTGCATTCTTTCCTACTGTCTCCATGTCCTGCTGTCTTCCTGTGGACTTAGCAGGGAGGGTTCCATGGCTGAGGGCCAGGATCCTGGCACTGCCCAGAGGAGAGTCTAAGCCCCCATTTAGGTAGTAGTGTGGGCTCTGGCCCAGAGAGCAGGGCTTCTGCCCAGGGGCAGCTGGGGAATGGCAAGGACAGTAGGGGAGTCAGAAACTTGGCCAAGTCTCAGAGGCCTCTGTCCTGCCCATTAGATTAACCCCCCCTGATGATGTGGTGTCAGGCCTTGTCCCAGGATGAAGACCAAGCACCAGACTGATGGTGCTGGGCCTTCCTTGCAGACAGGGTGCTGATTAGTAAGGGCCTGGTGGAACCTAGTGATTTTCTCAACATTGATATGCCTCAGGCAGCAACAGGAGTGAAGCCCCGCAGGACTGCTTCAAGGACAGAGTGCCCAAGGCCACCTGTTAAAGACCAGTCACCAGATTATGAAGATGCATTAGGAAGAAGGTGGGTTCTGGTGCAGATTCAGGGCCATGAGGTGTGTCCTTGAAGCGGACTGTGGGACATAGGTTTTTCCTGCTTCTCTCTCACATCCCAGACATGAGATAGGGAGTTTGCCCTGCCATAAAATCCTCCATGATATGTTGCCTCACCCCATGCCACAAGCAGCCCTGGACTGAGGTCTTTAAAACTCAGAGCCAAAGCAAATTCTTCCACTTGCAGGCCTCTGGCATTTTGTGACAAACTGGGAAGCTGGGTTTTGCCCTCCACAGCAGCCTCCCTGTGCCCAGTGCTTGCTGTCCAAACCACAGAATCAGTTGTCAGTAAAGGACCTGGGAGACTCTTTAAGGTGGGTCATGCTCAATATGTCCAAGAGGAGAGAAGAGGAGCCTGTCTGACATAATCATCATGAGCAGTTCACACAGTAGCACAGTGCAGAGTGTGAATAGGCCCTTGACTCAGTTGCATGTCACCAAGCCCACTTCATTTCAGAGCAGTAACCCATCCTGATTCTACACATGTAAGCTTTCCAGAATGGAGAAGACATGGGCTGATGCTATATCCTAAAAAGTGTTTACTGGGCAGGGTCAGCAGGAGGACTTCAGGAGAATGTTCCAAGGTGTATCCTGGTGAAGGTTCAGGGTACCCTTAATTGAGGGTTTTTCTGTTTTTCACATTCTTGCTACTCTTTCTTGTCAGTGGTGAGAAGAAGGAATCATGGCAATACCAGAGAATTCAGAGAAATGTCCAGACATGAGGGAAGTGGGGCTCAGGTCTCTGAGGGGTTGGAAGCTTGCACAGAGACCTGGGAGTTGGGGTTTCTCTGGTGGGAGGCAGAAGCCACCTGGAGAGGAGCCTGGAAAGAGAGAGGGAGGGAGAGGTGGTGAGGGAGGAGGAACTGAGTCAGGGGTGGGAAGAGAAGTGCCTCCACAGGTAGCCCTCTGTGTTTGGGAATAAAATCCTTGTCCATGGCTGGAGTTATCCACACTCCCTGCAGGACACCTGCTTCTCCATGCTGCCTAGCCTTCTAGATGTTGTGTCACCTGGAGTTCACAGGTGACACAGCAAAGGCTTCAAGCACACAGAAGCAGGTGATTGTGTATGATGGGACCCTCAGTGAACCACAGTCTGTGTTTCCAGATTTTGGACTGTCCTTCTCCTCCTGAAGTTGGGGCTGTATGTGGAGTGTGGGCACAGGGTCTGTGTGAGGCCTGAGGGCTCTGCCATCCTGAGGGTCTGTGGTATAGGTATACAGTGGAAACTTCAGGGCCTGTGGTGTCTAGGCTGCTTCTGAAGCCTCATGCCTCATCCCCAGGGAGATTGCGCATCCCCAGCAATGTGGACAACCCCACTATCAAGGTACCCTGGGCATCTTGGGTATGCTAAGTCTCCTCTGGCATTTCCAGGGTTCAAAGTCCTCTGGGCCTGTATTCAGCAGTGGTGTGTAGGAATGGACAGGAGCCAGAGGTAAAGGGAAGGTCCCTGAGGCTACTGACCTTGAGTCCTGCCCTAGAGCTTTGGAAAGGCCATACCTTCTTGGCATAGGGAGTGACAAAGTGACTGAGGTTGCATGTGAAGATTGCTCCTTCAACCCTCAGATATGGCTGGACACACAGATTGGTTAGCTGTGGTGCAGCATGCTGCAGGCACCCCTCCCAGGAGAGGGCTGTACAAGTTCTGGAGTCTCATGAGACCAGCCAAGAGCCTGTGGTCATCACAGTGCTGCAAACCAAGTGCCAGGGTCACATCAGAGCAAATGGCCTATGCAGCATGGATATCAGAGGATTGAGAAAGACCCTCACACTCATACCAAGATTGTGAGTCAGCAGCAGACCTTCAGAAATTGGGGAATGGTCATATTGTGGTTCTGGAACTATAGACAATGTGTAGAGTGCACCAGGGGACAGAGACAGTTTAAGAGGGTTTGTGTGCATAAGACTTACTCCCCCAAGCCCTAAGAATTAGGTTCTTTCATGACACCCCATTTACACACAAGGCAATTGAGGCCCAGGGAAGTTCAATAAGCAACCCAAGTTTACTCAGGTAGTAAGTGGCAGAGCTGGTTAGAACCAGACCTGATGGATCTGGATTTTCATCTCCTCATTATAACCAAGGAACCAGGACTTCAAGCATGCAGAACAAGTGGTGGACTCTGTGCCCTGGGTGGGCCACCAGGAGGCTCTGTACCAGCATGTTTGAGGGAATGCATGTGCAATGTAGAAGGGGATGGGGCACTGACCCAAAACAGGAGGAACCCTGCCACACCAGAGCTGCTCTGAGAAAATCCAGCAGCAGAAATTGGAGATGTGACTCTAGTTGGGAGGAATTTTGGGACCAAGGTGATGAAGGGAGAGGGAGACCCAGGCATGTCTGGCTGGTGTGGGCTTCCTGTCCTCACAGGCCTGAAGACACAAGTGTGCAAAGGACCATTTTGGAGCAAGGACAGCAGCTATCTGATCTGTCTCTGACCCCTGGCTTCTTGTTTCCATCTGCTAAGAACCTGGGGTGACATCAGGTCCCCTTGGCCTCCTGGATCACTTCCCCACATTCAGATTCTTAGCTTCATTCCATCTGCAAAGTTCCCTTGAGGGACCAGATGATGTACTACAGGTCCCCAGGATCAGAACCAGGATGTCTTTGGGGCATTTTTCTGTTTGCACAATTGTAAGCTTCCTGCTGTAATATGTAGGTGACCTGTGGTGAAGTTTAGTCACAACACAGAAAACAAACAGAACTTGTGGACTGGTCAGTGTGTTGAGACCCTCTCCTATCTTGATCCTTTACAGGAGTATACTGCTCCTTCTGTCTGACCCAGGTCTTTTGCACTGGCACATGAACATAACAAGGTGGTTGGAGCTCCCTGTCAGGGAAGGCAATGGAGACAGCCCTCCTCCTGGGATACTGGGAGGACTCAAGGAGTTGGGGTGGTTCTGGGAGCTGCTCTGCCCATCCTGTCACCACTGAGACTGGTTACTGATCAATGTCAAGGCTTCATCAAGTGGGTTGCACCTAAGATGCTTCCAAAATATTCACCAATCTATCAGCATGTGTCAGGCTTGATTGTTGCTTAGTTCACCAGTGTTTGTATTGCAGTTGGGTTCCAGGAAGGTGGTGAAGCACACAACACTGAGGAAGTCTGTCTTCTCAGAGACTGGAGGATTCACTCCACTGAGTGGAGGGCAGAACTCACCCTGGATGGGACCTGACTAGTCACATTCCCCCAAGTCCTCAGTTTACTTTCCCATGAAATGGGATGCTTACTCCAATGGGGAATCCTGGTAGTTGAAAAGAAAGATCAAATTCCCACACTCTGCAACTGGAATATTTATTTGATTGACAGAACCAGAAACTGGTCAGGCCACACAGGGATGGTTGAAAATGAAAACCTTAAAGGGACACATTCTCAGCACCCCAGTTGAGGCTGCTCCTAACCCTGTTTTCTCTTCCATTGTGGAGGCCATGTGTTCCAGGATTTATCTATGTCCACTCACTGGTCAGGGGAATGAGCTCTGCCACCTGTATTGGGGGAGTTGAGGACCTGGGTTGCACCAGCCCACCCACCTCTGCCAGCTGCATGGCCTAGGGTAGGGTCTAAATCCATGGGGTACATTGTGAGGTGACTGCACACAGGTCCAAGTAGTCCTGGCTAGACATTGTGACATCAAGAAAGGACCCTGAAGAGCAAAGAAAAAGACACTTCAGCAGTCCAGGTGGCACTTTCCTCCCAACCTCTGACACCAAGCACAAGGCAGCTGAGACCCCAGTCAGCCTTGAAAGTCTTGGCAGAAACAAGAAATATAGAGTTGCCCAAGGTCACACAGAAAAGAGCAGTGTTCTGCAATTTATTCCCAGAGCCCCCAACTGGGGCTGGGATCCCTGGAGAGGCTGGGAGAGTTCACTGACAGTCACCATGATCAGAAGCAGGCAAGCTACCTGTTTCCTCTGGGCTCCTGAGGTGGATGGGATCAGGCAGAGTGGCATCCCCTAAGGTCCTGAGTCCTTGATCCTGAGTCCATGGCTCAGGTCCCCTCACAGTCTGTGGAATCCAGCTGAACTCCAGAATTTTTTATCATCTGATCACACCTTGTGGCCACACATGTGGTAGTCAGGATGAGCTGGGACCCCAGTCCCATCCTCCAGAGCTGGGGCAGTGTGAAAATAAAATGGCCTCAGGCAGGAGAGACATCTGCTCTCCATAACCATCCACATGCCTGTCCAGACCAGGGTAAAGAAGTCTGCTCCCTAGTTGATCCTCTAGCCTCAGTGGCCTTAGCCTCTATGACCTGTGTCACTTTTATAATGAACAAAGCCTCCATGGCTTCAGTATTTCATATAGTCTGGATAGTATGTATGACTTGAGTAACCCATAATGCCAGCATTTCTTTGATCCAAGTCCCCTCAATAAGTTGAGCAGTTCCTATGAACAGTGTAACCACCACAACATATACAACTCAATGGCCTGCATGGACTATAACAATTATATAGCCTTTATGGCCTGAAAAGTCTAAATGATAACAATAGACTTTATCTACAGTATCCACTATGACCTCACTGTATTAATAGCCTTAACTCTATTTATCAGTTCTATTACCTTCACAACTTCTATACTCTGAGTAACCTCTAAGATCTACATAGTTTCTAAGGCTTGACTAGTCTCTGTGTTGCACACATTCTGTAGAATCAAAAGCCTCTATGAACTGTGTAGACTGTATGACCTCTGGTGTCTCTATGACACATCTTTAGACTTTACTGCCTCAGTAGGCTGTATGTTCTGAATAAAGTTTGTCTTGCAAAGTCTCTATGATTGCATAGTCTCTAACCTCTGAGTACATCTCTGACATGCATAGTCTTCTACATTCAACTATGTCTGGCATAGCCCTTGATTTTCATAGCCTTTAAAGTCTGAGTAGCCTAAGTGACCTATGTGGCCTTTATAGAAAGAGTAACTACATCATGCACAACCAGAAAAATGAAAAGTACTCCATTTGTGAAAAATAAATCAAAATGTATTTTTCTGTCATGTATAACTAAGTAGAAATAACAATAAAAAACAGTAGCTAAATAAACTTTGTTGCTGCTATACTCAGTGTAGTCTCTATGACTTACATAGCCTCTATGACCTATGTAGCCTCTGTGGTATTTACAGTCTGTATGACCTGCATAGCCTCAGGTTATTTTCCTGAAAAGTCTAAGTGAACTTATTAGCCTCTATTATCTCAGTTGGTCACGATTACCTTTGCACCTATGAGTCTCAATATCTCTGTACTCTGTAGACCTGCATAAGCTCTATGACCTGAATTACCACTAATAACTACATGGCTTCTATCTCAGTTGCCTCTCTGACCTATATAGTCTCTACAAATTTCATGGCCTCTGTGATCTACAGAGCCTGGATGACCTCAATAAATATGTCTTGAGCAGAATTTCTAGTATGAATAGACTCTATGACCTGCATAGTCTCTTGGAGTTGAAGCACCCCTATGGCCTCCCTGTTTTCTAGGTCCTGAATGGATTCTATTGACTGCTTAGCTGGTATGACTTTATAGCCTCTATTATCTCTGCAACATCTGAACACTAAAATATCCACTACTATATGCACAGACTTTATGTCAGAATAGATATTATGATCCTCCTAGACTTTATGGCCCAAGTGGCATTTGTGGCCTATGTAGTGTCTATGATCTGAAAATTCTCTATTGTAAGTATATGTTGGATATTTTCTGTGCTGTCTTTGTGTTCTGAGATATTTAGTATCCTAAATGACATTAGTAGCCTCTATGACATGTATAACCAGTATGGCATTAGCAGTCTCTATTACTTGAGTAAACTGTATGAATATCTCTATCATGAATATCTTCTATCACTTGCATAACTTGTATGGATGGAAGAGCTCTTTGGCCTTTTAACTCTGTGAACTGTGTGGTTTTTATGACATGAGTATCCTAAATGACTTCAGTATCCTTTTTTGACCTCAGTAGACTCTACGACCTTTGATGCATTTATGCCTTGAGTAGTCATTATGAACTGAACAGTCACTATGGCCTTTGTAGCCTCTATTCTGGTCATACACTGTGACATATATACCCTTTATTATCTGTATATTCTGTACAGTCAGAGTATCCTCTGTTTCTTGTTACCTTCTATGATATAAATAGGCTCTATGATTAGCCTATCTTCTATGGCTTTACAGCTTCCATGACATGAATAGCTTCTAAAAATGAGTAACCTCTATGAACTTATAGCCTAATGTCTTAAATATGCACTGAAGGATGAATATCCTCTATTCCATGAGTATTCAAAATTACCTTAACAGCCCCTGACCTGCATAGCCTTTATGACTTGAGTAGCCTTTTTGTTCTTCATGGACTTATAACCTGAATATTACTTGTGAGCTAAGTTGCATATATGTTGTGCATAGCTTTTATGGTCTCAGCAGCCTCTGTAAACTGTATACCTTTTATGACATTAGGAGCCTCTGTAAACTGTGTTTCCTGTTATCTATGTAACTTCATTGTCCTGCATTGTCCTGCATAGTCTCTATGATCCAGGAATCCTCCATGGCCAGCATGGCTTCTATGGTGTAAGTAGTCTTTAACACTGATATATTTCTGTAAGCCCCTTGTAGCCTTCATGTTCTGATTATCTTCTAAGAAACAAATAGCCCCTGTGACCTGTGTAAACTCCATGTCCTGAGTGACAAATTTAATCTATATAACCTGCATGACCTGCCTATCCTATGTATGTGCCAGAGGTTCTTTATCCAGCATAGTATATCCTGTTTAGCCCTTTTGGTTTGAGTATCATAAATGAGCTTAGTAACTACTACACACTTTGTAGCCTAAATTCACTTGAAATCACGTATGACCTCTGTGTTCACTATATATCTATGACCTTCTACATATTTATGTAGTCTTTTTGACCTCATTAGACTCCATGACAACACCATTCATGACCTGCATATATTTTAGACAATTGTATCCATTAGAGCCTATGTATCATTTTTGTCTGCATATATTTTAGACAATTGTATCCATTAGAGCCTATGTATCATTTTGTCTAGCATGGATGGAATATCATCTATTGCCTGCATACATTATATGAACAAGAGCTTTGTATTTATGGAGTAGCCAGGGTCAGTATTGTAAACTCTATGTTGTAATTTCTACTTTTTCAAAGCTAATTTTTTTAATTATTTATTTGTGCCTATATTTGTACTTAATTGTATTTTTTACATATTCAAAAATGCACACAACATATAACACTGTGATTTGACCAATATGATTCTCCCATCTGCATTCCTTAAATTACTCAACTAATTTTAATTTTCATGAGATACATACCCTCTTTTCACTTTTAGTCTCTAGATTCAACATCTGA
Organism: Sciurus carolinensis; assembly: GCF_902686445.1. Taxonomy (NCBI): domain Eukaryota; kingdom Metazoa; phylum Chordata; class Mammalia; order Rodentia; family Sciuridae; genus Sciurus; species Sciurus carolinensis. The sequence goes on from NW_025920356.1 coordinate 13,653, forward strand.
GAAAAAAATGGTTCTTGACCTTCTGAGTGTAGCTTATTGTACATAATATAATGTTCTCAATTTCCATTCATTTACACACAAAAATATAATTTTATTTTTCTTTATTGACATGAAATTTTGTTGCATAAATACACCATATTTTCCTTTCCATTCATCCACTGATAGATACCTTGACTGGTTTTGTAGTTTGGTTACTGTGAACTGTGCTGTTACAAATTTGGGGCACACAGATATTAGTATATTATGATGAATAATTCTGTACAATGTACAGTGAAGAGGGGTACACCTTGGCTATATGGCAGTTCTATTCATAGTCTTAGAAATCCCCACACTGATTTCCATAGTGGTGTACTAATTTGCCATCCAACTAAAACTGTGAAAAGTGTTTCTTTTTTTTCACTTATTCTTCAGCATTTATTTTTATTTGCATTCTGGATGATGTCCCTTCTGACTAGAATTAGATGAAATTTCAGTGTAATTTTTTCAGACCCTAATTAGTAATGATTTTGAGCATTTTTAATGTATTTCTTGGACATGTTTATTCCTTTTGAGATGTGACTGCATAGGTCAATTGCTCATTTATTAATTGGATTATTTGTGGGGCTTTCATGTTAAGTAATTTTAGTTATTGTTATATTCTGAATATTAATGTTCTTTAAGAAAAGTAGCTAGCAATGATTTTCTCTCATTCTGTTGGTTCTCCACATTCTAAATTTCTTCTTTTGCTGTTCAAACATTTTAACATTGATTCCATCATACTTATTAATATGTGACACTAGTTCTCAGTCTTAGGAGTGCTACTGAGAACACTGTTACATGTGCCTATAATTTGGAGTGTTGGTCTCAAGTTTTCTTCTAAGAGTTGCACAGTTTCTGGCTCATTTCAAAGTTTCTATTCAATTTTGAATTGACTTTCTTCACAGAGTGACAGATAAGATTATTGTCTCATTAAAATAAATATGAATAACCATTTTTCCAAGCACAATTTATTAAAAAGACTGCTTCATCAAAGGTATGTTTTTGTCCCCTTTATACTCTCTTAACACTCATAATCTTCACAGCCTCTGTGGTTCTTGGTCACAACTAAAACCTTCATAACATATTAGCTATGCATTTCCATGACATGTGTACCCTCTGTGGCTTTTGCAGCCTCTATGAAATGTGTTTATTTTTACTCTGACAAACCTAAATTAACTTTATGCTGTATATGTCATTAATAGACCTTATACAATCTGAAGCATCTATGGCCTGAGTAGATTCTATGTTTTGTGAAGGTTCTGTGACATGTGTAAACTCTGTTACCTCAGTAACTTAAAGAATGTAGTAGCTCCTATCTACCATGTAATCTCTATGATAAGCATAGGTTGCTTAACTTGTGTAACATTGATAGTCTGAATAACCTCTATTATCTGAGTAGAATGAAAGTTCTCATCACCTCTTCAGTTTTACATTCCATTGCATATCCTATAATCTGAGTGTCATCTAAGACTTACATAATGTCAGTGGACTCCTTCATCTCTATCTCAGTTGTAGTTCCTGTGGTATCTTTGGTGTGTGTATCATCCCGAAACTGTGCATCTTTGTTGACCCATGGATCCTCAGTGACTGAGTGTTATCTATGTTGTAGTCAACCTCTGTGAGGTGCTTAGACATAATGGCATGATAAGCCTAAATGAACTTAGCAGCCATATGACCAGTGAAGCTTCTATGATCTGTGAATCTTATGTGATATATTGACTCTGTGTTCTTAGTGGGTTCTATATGTTGAAAATCTCTAGCAATAAGAGAAATGCAAATCAAAACTACCCTAAGATTCCATCTCACCCCAATTATAATGGTGATTATCAAGAATACTAGCAACAATAGGTGTTGGAGAAAATGTGGGGTAAAAGGTACACTCATACATTGCTGGTGGAGCTGAAAATTATTGTAGCTGATCTGGAAAGCAGTGTGGAGATTCCTTAGAAGACTTGGAATGGACCCACCATTTGACCCTGCTATCCCACTCCTTTGCCTATACTCAAAGGATTTAAAATCAGCATACTACAGAGATGCAACCACAACAATGTTTATAGCTGCTCAATTCACAATAGCCAGATTGTGGAACCAACCTAGATTTCCTTCAATTAGTGAATGGATAAAGAAACCATGATTTATATATATATGTACAATGTACTATTACTCAGCCATAAGGAATAGTAAAATTATGTTATTGCAGTCAAATGGATGAAATTGGAGAATATCATGATACGTGAGATAAGCCAATCTCAAAAAAACAAAGAAAGAATGATCTCACTAATAAATGGATGACAACAGATGTAGGGGGTGGAAGGAGACCAAGAAACTATACAGAGGTATAAGAGGGGTGGGAGTGGTGGAGGGAAAAAAAAGGGTAACAAAATGAATCAAAAACTATTACCCTAGGTAAATGTATGATTACACAAATGGTATGCCTCTACTTCATGTACAGAGAAACAAGATGTATCCCATTTGTTTACATTTAAAACTAATAAAAAATAGAAGAAAACCAGTGTTTCCTCAGCTCCGTTCTCTGGTTCCTGTCTGGCTTACAGTAACTTTGGACAGTGGACTTTCTTGAGAGCTACACAGAGCTAACATAGCACTTTGCAACTGTGAAAAAGTTACATAGATATCCTAGTCTCTGTAATGTTCTTGAAAACAAAGAATAATGCTTACATAGTCTTTAACCTGATAATAAGGCATATATAAATAAAGATTGCTGATGTATCTCTTTAGATTTGCATTTCCATCAGAGAACAGAGCGCCATCTGTTCTCAGTTCAATCTTCAAAATCTGTGTTTATAAATCTTTATATTCTAATCTTCCTTTGCCCCTCACTGAGCTTGAGAATTTGGTCATGCTAATCATAGCAAAAGAGGAAAAATTAGCTTCTGAATTAGAATATTTTACCTAGGATTTGTAAAGAGCCCCACCTTGTGTGAGATAAGGCTCTGCCTCACCCTGCTGCATGTTAGAATGGCTCCAAAGTAAGTCAGACTTTAAATCATTTAACGTTGTGTTCAAAGTTTGATGATTGTTGTAAAGATTACTGTGACCTCAAACAGGGGATATAATGAATAACTCAGCCATAATTCAAGATAGCTATTGCGCACACTGAATGTTTTACTCTTGGTGATTCCATTTTGTATTTTTCTTGTAAACTCTGTAACTTTTCCTGATTAATTTTTTGTAGAAGTACTGCTTCAAGAGCAACTTGAAGCAGTAAGGCATCACCGATAGGACAGATATTGTAAACCCCAATTAGATAAAAGTGGGTGAATAACTGTAAAGTCATAGACAATAAAATTAAAGTCCAGTACTCTTACTTTATGACTGGTGAGTCTTACTTGTTGGATGTTTAAGATCAAATTTAGAAATTGAAATCAAATACAGAGGCCAAGAAAAGCAGTATTTGGCTCTTGCCCTGAAAGTCTGCCTGAATCCAGGGAACAAGAGAATTTCTCTAAGGAGCTTTGCAACTCTGGGTCACACAACCTCCCAAACAGGGAGATTGATGATACCACTGGAGAATGAAAAACCAATCAGTGCACCTGTTACAGAGGAGTGTCATTGCAGAAGGGAGACATCCCTGATGCTTCCAAGGGAAGCACTAATGGAGTTAAGAAACTGCTCTCACATTCTCTAAAAATGACCCTTGTGGTAACTCAGCAGACTCTTAACAGACAGGAACAGGTCAATTTGACCAGCTTGGACTTAAACACCAGCAAAATACTTAAAAATGAAATACAACCATTCTTGGGCATTTAAAAGAAACAATAGTTAAATGCAAATTAAGATGTACTCTTGTGTTAACCCCCATAGAATAAAGACTGGAAGTTACAAGAGAAGATTCTTAGGCAGAAGTACCTGCTATCATGATAAATTGCCAGAATCAGGAGATTTAAGTCAGTTTAAGGCCTACAGATCCTCCTAAGTTACATAGGTAGGCTTAATCTATGCTTGCTAGTGTGATTATCTAGTCATAAGTCACAGAAATATAGAGATAACTACTAAACACAGATTATACCAACAAAAGGACTTGTTTATGCAGTCACTGCCAACCAAAAGCTAAAACAGCAGCTCCAGAAGACAGGAGAGGCATCTGCTGCCCCCCTGACATCCCTGCAAAGATGAATAACATTTATTGCTCAAGTTTCTTTACAGAACTGTCAAGCACTAGATCTGACAGCAGACAAAGGGAGAACATGCCTCTTCCTAAGAGAAGAATGTTGCTGTATCAATAAAACTGGTCTAGTGGAAAGAAACATCATAACTCTCAGACATCTAAATGAAAGGCTGAAGCAAGAAGAAACAAATGACCCCTGAACAGGATGGCTGAACTCCACTTTTGTCACCTGACTGACCCCTTCCCTTACTCCCCTATTTGTGATAGGAGTTCTGCTAATGATTGCTCCCTGTCTTCTCAGGTTAGCCCAGAAACGCATTAGTCAGGTTGCCACGGTGACATACAACCTGATGCTCCTACACTCTTATAGCTGCCTCCCCACTTATGTAGAACCCAAACCTTTCTTTTCCCATGAGACTCCCTAACATGTGGTAGTAGCCAGATGGACTCTGGTGCCCTATACCATGAAATAGGTAGAGATGTTAGGTCTGAAATTGGGCGACTATATGACAGAAAGCAGAGCAAATGAGGCAAAGGGTAGCATGCCACATGGTGACCAATCAAACTGGCAGGAAAACTCCACTTACCCTTACCTCCATCTGTCACTCAGCAGGATCCCTGCTTTCTCTGGCCTATAAAGAACCTGGGCAGCTGGAGCCAAATGCAATTTTCTCTGGCTCCCTACCCTGACCTCTAACCTGGGGGGCTGGAAATTTTGCCTGAGAGCCAAATTCCAATGAAACTTGCTTTGGCCACTTCCTGTCCTATTTTATTTGACCGCTAACCATGCCCCCAAGCTTACAAAAACATTTTAAAAAAATCTTATGGAATGACATCAATAACATCTCACCATTCAAGAAGCATAAGTGATGTATTGCAAAGGGCACAGGGGAATTTTTTGGCATTATGGAACTGTTATACATTTTGGTTATGGGGATGGTTACACAACTCTCAGTCCTTTTCAAGACTTAGAAATTCACAATAAAAGAATGAATTTTATTTAAATATTAGCTTAGTGAAAAAAATTAAAAAGTTTGCATCATGTTATGTGAAGAATATAATGACTACTCTGTTTCCAATTTGGGATCTTAAAAATAATAAACTGCTGGGCACAGTAAATTCTGTGCATGCCTGTGATTCCAGTAACTTGTTCAACTGAGGTAAGAGATTGTAAATTCAAGGCTGGCCTCAGCAACTTAGCAAGATTTTGTCTAAAAAACAAATAAATAAATAAAAAGTGTTGGGGATGTTTCTCAGTGGTAAGTGCCCCCTGGGTTCAATTCTTGGTATAATAAAAATAATAATAATAAGAAGAAGATGATTAAGAAAGCAAATATATCTATGCATGCATGAGCATTTCCCCATTAATAGAAAAACTGTATGCCAAGTATAGACCAAAAACTCAAGTATGAACCAGATTTTAGCAAGGGTTACTTCTACAGAATGGAATGGAGGAATGTTTGTCATAGAGTGTTGATTTTGTCTAGCTGTGAGACATTTAAAGACACATATATTTATGTACTTAAAATCATTTCAAAAAAGCATGTGTGGAAAATATTTTCATAAATAGTAGGGTACTGAGGATGTCTTTGCCATCTTTGTGATCTGGTTCACAGGAGCCAGGATAAGGACTCAAAAGCAATCAAATAATTGAGGAGTATTAGGAGGCAGAAATTAAATGCTTGTGAACAAATTTGACAAATGCTCTGAAACAAGGAATCTTCAAATTAACCTTTTCTTTCAGGTTTTAGCCAATGCATCATTATAAATGCAGAGTTACAAACCAACTTTTGAAACATGTACAATTGACCGTGGTGGATTTTGCCACATAGAAGCCATGCTGTACTATGAGAGTAAACCATCTTTTACTTCACCACAGGTTGACAGCTATAAACAGACTGGAGGGTCAAGAGTTTCCTTTCTGAATGGGTACCAGGAGAGACGTAGTGATTTCCATTCTTATGCAAATCACAACCTACAATGTCTTAATCCAACCTGGCTTTTTCTCTGTGTATGTTACTTCCCCTCCCTGCTAACTGGAGCCACAGCCTTGCACAATGCAAATTTCCCTTTCCAAAAAAGTGGTAGAGACCCAGAATGGCTCCAGAATCTCAAAGTGGCTTAAAGGAGGAATAACACTTGTACCTGTTTTATCTAGTCTAAAGGGTTAATGAAATGGACATTTTGTGGGACTTTCCATCCCTCCTTGGCCACCACCCTACCACTTTCCTATGCCCACCCACAGCCCCGTGTGTTCAAGGATTTTGGAAGATAGATGTTAATGTTTCTTCCTTAGCTATGTGAATTTACAAGTTCATATTTTCTTTGTTTAATTTTTGTGTATTTTTTTTTTTTTTTTTTACTTCATGAAATGAAGAGTTGCTTCCTTTATCACCTCAGACTTCTTTTTGGAACTCTGGGGCTCTGATGCTTCCACCTTATCTTGGTTTTATGTACTTCCTTCAAAAACTATTTCTTTTCATTGTCATTCAGCCATTCAATGTTCAGTTCAAAATTCTGTCTGTCTTTAAAAAAAAAAGTCTAATTTTTATTATGAGTTTTCTTTCACTCATGTTATTTTATTTTATTATGTTTCAGGGTGGATGTGCACTATGGGCACTCAAAGACTGAGCTACATACACATTTTTTTTTAAATGTTGGGTTTGTAGGTTTTCCTGGTTACCCAGGCTGGTCTTGAACTTGGGATCCTCTGGCCTCAGCCTCTGGAGAGACTGGGATGAGAGGTGTGTGCCACTGTGCTTGGATCATGTGTTAGTTTAAAATGTGCTTCATCTCAAAATGTTTGACAATATTTGTATTGTACAAAACTGCTCCCCCCTGACCTTTCTGGTGCAGTCATTATCCCCACCTTCCAATCACTTGTCAATCTGTGAACATCTTAGCTAGCTATTTGTTCATTAGTCAGCTTGCAAGTATCCTTCTCCCATATTGGTCCCCTGTTAGCCCAGCGGAATTCAAGTGCTTCACGGCAGCTACTCTGCCATCTTTTCTCTCTTGCTTTCTCTTCTGCTGACTCACTTTCTTTCTTCTTGCTTTCCACTCTCTCTTGTGGATGCCCTATCTCTTTCCTTACTCTTTTCCTCTCATTTTCTCTCTTACCCTGCAGGGAAACACTCTGTTTGCTTAATACACTCCCCTATGTGATTTCCCGTGTCCGGTGTGGTTTCCATGGGATCCCTTACAATATTGATTGTGTTTAATTATTGATTTGTACCTTTCTTTCTTTCTCTTTTCTTTTTTAGTGCCAGAGATGGAACCCAGTGCTGCTTAATCACTCATTTCCAAACCTAACCCTTTTTATTTGATTTTATTCTCTTATTATAATTATTATTATTAATTTTGAGACAGTGTCTTGTTCAGTTACTAAGGGTCTCACTAAATTTCTGAAACTTGCTTTGAACTTGGGAACCTCTTGTTTGCCCCAGCCTCCCAAGACATGCAGACACCACTGTGCCTGAACTCTAGCTTACTTTCATGGTGTTCAGAGAAGAGATGTGACATGATTTCCTATTTTCAACCTTGTTGAGGTTTGCTTTAAGTTTCCTTTTATGGTTAAGTTTGATAAACATTTCATATTTGTTCACAAAGAATGCATTTTTGTTTGTTTGTTTGCAGGGGATCCTGGTGATTGAACCTAGGGCCTTGTGCTTCACAGGCAAGCACTTCATGCACTGAGCTATATCCCCAGACCCTAGAATGCATATTTTGTAGTCGTGGTGTGCAGTGTTGTGAGGATGTCCATTAGGTGAAGGTTGTTCACCATGCAGTTCCTCTGCCCTTTGTTTTCATACCTTTTTTGCCTATTTCATGAACTGTTAAGGAAAGAGAGTTTTATCTCTTTATCATAATTGATTCATCCATTTTTTATTTTTTAAAAGCATTCTTATTTACAGATGGACCCAATAACTTTATTTTGTTTATTTACTTTTATGTGGTGCTGGGGAAGGAATCCAGTGTCCCACATGCACATGAGCTATGTAAATGCCCTACCACTGAGCCACAAACCCAGTCCAAGTACATTAATAAGTCATCTTGGTCTCACTAAGCTGTGTTCTGATTGATTGTCCCCTCAGTTTTGTGTCTGTTTGGGAGATAGCTCCATAGAAGTCTTCATGATTCCATGGGGACATTTTCTATTTGCTGCTTAGGATGTGTTTCTGTCTCTATTTCCCTGTCTGCCCGCCTGCCTGTCTGTCTCTTTCTCTCTTTACTCCCTCCTTCCCTCCCTCCCTGTTTCTCTCACATGTAATCCTGGAAGCCCAGGATGACTAGATTGCCTGGGGTACTTAAACAAGATGCCTCCAGTCTTCAAGGGGGAGGAGAGAGGTTGGGTACTTTTTGGGCTGACAAACCTTGCATTGCAAGCTTTTACATGAACACTGACTACTATGTGCAGAACTGAGCAGGGTCACAATGTTTTGAGTTATACAGAAACATAAAAATGAAGGCAGAGATGACTAGCTTTTTCCTGATTTCAGTATCCCAGAGTGAATGGTGTTTAGGTCTAGATAAACAGTCACTGTATTCTTTTTTGTTATTTTAAGCAAAGACAGCTTCTTTTTGGTCCCTGTTACAATTTCTTATTTCCAAGAACCTAAATATATTTGGGTCTGTTACCAAATGTAAAATGAGTTGTCTTATGGTTCAAGAAAATGGTTATATCTTAGGAAGGAAATAAAAAATAAGTGACAAAAGTAGATAAAACCCGTCAAACAGGCACAGTAGAACTAGACAGGGACTGATTCTAAGAGACTGTTCATCTACAAAATTTTCTCTAGAAAGGAGAGCACAAAGTCCAAAACAAGGAAAATCCAACTTCAAAGCAAATTCAACTAATTTTTACATGTTTATCTCAGGGGACAGGGAGCAGTTGCTGCAGAAATGTGCCCACCCACAATACCCACAAGGTACTGAGTACTATTGGAACAGGGGTGCTCCACAGGAATCAGAGGACCCTGAGAAACTTTGGGGATGGGATATTAAGGAGAGGAACCAGAGAAGACTGAGAAATCATAGGTGAATTGTGCTCACCCACAGGGCACAGGAGTCTGAGCATTGCTGTCCAGAGGACCTGGTACACAGGACATTTTACGCTGTTAATACTCACTTGAATGTAGCACTCACTATTCACCTTTTGTCAACTGTTCTGATGTTACCTTTGGGCTGATATGTGGCCTCATGGGATCTACAATGCCTCCTCTGCTCCCCAGTGTCTTCCCCCCATGGTGATATGGGAACGGTGTCCATCAATTTATGTTCACCTGAGCAGTCTCTCTCCTTAACTCCCATACAGTTTGTGATGACATAATGGCCTGAGAGGAGGGTCAGACATGACTCTTTTTGCTCTCAGGGCCTTGGAGAGGTTGTATGGCCCTCAGGACTGATTGTGTCCTCCTATACTTGGACCTAATTACCTCTGACTCCACTGGCTGCAGTCAGAGGTCTGAAGAGCTTGACTCCAGATCTGTTTCTAACCCTGTTGTCCATAAGCATAGAAGTGCCTGGTTGGGAGCTGCTGTCCCAGGCATGAGTGAGGTCAAAATATGAGTTTTGAGTCTGGGTAAGTGTGCCTCAGTTTCCCATCCAGTCCCTGTTGGAAGCCAGGGGCCTCTTTGACCCTCCTACTCCATAGGGACCACAGCTGTGGTCTGTAACCCTTGCTTCCTCATGCTCAGTCTTGAGTCCATAGTCTCCCCCTTCTTTCCTCCTTTTCTCCAGCACTTACTGGGCAGGTGCAAACCACTGGGTGCCTGGCCCTGCTGCAACTCCACCCAGACAAGATATAATGGGTCATTTGACCCTGATAGCAGAAGTTTCACAGACTCATGTGAGGTCCTCATTGACAGGTGGATAGAAAATTTACCACAGGACCTCGATATGTCCTTGTCCCTAGGGCTCCTCATTGAGGGTCACCTATGAGCAGGCAGAATCTGTTTCACCATCACAGACCCACTCTGGTTCCCTGTGACATAGAGTGGTGCATGTCCTTGAAAGCATCATGACTCCCCCACAGACTGCCCAGGGTGTGTGGTTTCAAAGGAGGCTGAAATGCCTGGGACCAGGGGAAAGGAAAGAGTCTCTGTGTGATTGCAGGACAGAAGCACAGCTAGGGGTGCCTGCTGCAGAGGGGCACAGGTGCTCTGTCCTCCTCACTCCCTGTTCTTACTTTCTCAGATTTTCTGAGATTTCCCAAACACTGCAGGGAGCCTGGTGATAATTAAGAGGGCAGATTTCCCAAACCCCAAGTCCTGATACAGCAAGTTCATCATATGCTCAGATCCATGTAGCAGCCTCAGCCTGGACCCACCCATGTTTTCCTCTACCCTTTGACTTCTCCCCCTTGACAGAGTTTGAGGGCCCTGCGGGTGGGACCTAGGGTGCCTTTCTGCTAAGGTACACCATCGCACCTTTTGTGTTTTATATTGAGGCAGGGTCTCTCTAAGATGCTCAGGTGGCTTCAAATTTGATCCTTCTGCTCAGCCTTCTGTAGTTGGCATCATAAATGGGGCACCATGCCAGCCTCAGTCCCTTTCTTGTTAAATAGAAGTCTTTCCCTCACAAGGACCTGGTGTAGAGGAAACTATAACTCAGACCCACACTGAAGTTAGCCAGGAAGCAAAGTGTGTCTAAAATCAGATACAATCTTGCTCACTTGTGTGATGAAACTGAAGCTGGGTTGTCCCCACTTTGAAGGCTGATTGCAGTGCCCTAAAAAGTTGCCAACCACTATCAGGGTTCCAGGGTTTCATGTGAGTGAAAACCAACTTTATCCCCCACCTCAAGAAGCTCTAGGCTGGTGAAGCCTGTATAGCCTGGTCAAACAGTATTCCCCACAGTGGTCTTGGACCCCAGGAAGGAGGATGGTCCAACATGTCCAGTGAGAGTTCCCTGATGTGGATGCCCTCAGAGTCTCCCAGTGGTGGAACACCTCTGCAGTTGGGAAATAACACTAAAGATCAGAAATGATTTCCTGTCTGGGTCTTGCACTATCACATGTTCCTCTGTTCTAACATGTACCACCAACTAGGCTTCTGTCATCAGGTATCCCAGCTTGAGTCTCCCATTAGGCCACAGGCCTACTTCCCAAACCTCTGCCCAGCTCTTCCAGCTTGAGGGATTTCTTGTTGTTTTGGGAACCCTGGCAGGTCTGTTTCCTCCAATAGCCCCCTTTAGGAACCCACCCAGGACCCTCCATTGTAGCATTCATGTTAGGTTCCCCCAAGGGGCAGTTGCAGAGAGGTCATTCAGCACAGTCATGTGCTGGTAGCCAGTGGAACACGCGTGACCTGGGTCCTTCCCTTCAAGAGCCAGTCCTCAGAGTGGCCTTTGAGGGATACTGGGAGGGCATGAAAGCATTCAACATGTTGGAGAAAGATGTGTGACTTGGGAGAAACTGCATGGCCTTAATGAATGCTGGCCCCTCCTTTATATTTAATGTCTAACTCTGAGCAATTTTGAAGGGGATTATGTCAGGGAACAGAGCTCCTCTGTGAGGCATTGGTGCATTCATGAGATAGGCCCAAAGAGCAGTGACTACCATGTGAAACACAGCCAGAGGGCACATCCAGGACCCAGAAAGGGGTCCTGTCAAGACACCAAGGTTGCCAGTGCCATGATTTTGGATTATGGACCTGCAAAACTGAGAAGGAAGTCTGGGTGCCTGTTGGTCAGTCTTGCATCTCTTCAAAAAAATTTGTGAGTCATTTAACTGTATGGAGAAGAGCTAATTTCCCTCAGATTTGTATGTCTAAGCCATGGAACTTACCTCAATCCAGTTCTTGTGAGGGCCTCATAATCTGTCCATGAGCACCACAACATCAGGGTGTTTGGAGCAAGCACCTCCTCTCCAAGAGGAGTAGGCAGGCTATTGCCACTATAACAACCCTCCATGAGCAACAACCAGAGTCCAAGAGCACCCCTTTCCTGGAGTTTCTGCACTGATCCTGGGACTGCACACTAGACCAATCTCTAAAGGTGCCCCACCTCCACCTGGTGGAGCAAGCCTTCATTCACAGTGGATCCTGCTCTGCACACCAACAGCAACCAAACCACAGCATGCTACCTTTGATATTCCAGAAGTCACCCTCCTATCCTTTCTTCCTTTCCTAGTATCTAGCACTGGGAGCAGTGGGGGGATGAATTTTTAATGAACACAGAACTTGGTGAAAAGTCTGTAATTCATACCTCCTGCTCTCCTCTGGACACAGAGAATAAAAGTACCCACAGTTCAGATTACATCATATAAATCTTCCTGTTCTTCTACCTTGAGCTGGGTTTAGGGCAACCTGCTTTCAGTCTATTTTTCTGTCTTCAGAGCACTGAGGGTACCCACACCTCATCCCTCTTCAACACTCTCCCGTTAGGTCCGATGGACAGTTCTGCTCTTCTGTGCCTGTCAATCTGGCTCCTGGTGACTGCTTCCTGACAAGCATGCAGGTCTTGAGCCAGGAAAGACTCTGGCCACCCAATAATTTTACCTGCCCTAATCCCCTCTCCCTTCTCTTCCTGGTGACTAGGGGCATTCCTAGCAGTATGCCACACTCTGGAGTCACTCAAGTGTCTGACTTCTGCAAGAGCCAGGGTGTGGACACTGCCCCTTAGTGTGTGCCACAGGGGCTGCTGCATTCAGCACAGAGTGTGACACAGGGCTGCAGGTAGCAGCCTCTGCCCTTCAACTGGAGCACACCTTTGTGCTTCCAGGCTCTGCTGAGACTTCTCAAGCATACCTTAATCCACTAGGCCTTTCCAAGGCCTGGGATCCCTGCCTCTACTATCACAAGTTCCTGAGACCTTCCTGGGATCACCAGATTCCTGCACACACCTGTGGGCTCAGCATCCTGTTTTCTTGGCAGCACTGCCAACAATTAAGCTCCAGAAGGTTCCTCCCTGAATTTATTTTTGTTTTACTTATTTAATTAATTGACTCTACTGAGAATTGAAGTCAGGGATTATTACAGCTGACTGACAGTTCTATTTTCATTTTATTTTGAGACAGTATCTTGAAGTTGCAGAGGCAACCCTCAAAGTTGAATCCCACTGTCACAGCCTCCCTGGGCTCAGGGGTTATAGACTTGTGATACCTGCCCAGTGATGGCTTTTAAAGAATTCTCAGCCTCTCATACTAAGTTAGAGGTCACAGTTTGGTCAAAAATAAGTCTCCAATTTTTCTTATTATTACAGATAAAACCACAAATGCCTTGTGGACACTACCCTGACCATGAAATTTCCTTACTGAATCATCTGGGGCACAAGCAGGCAACAGGCCTCCAGGTTAAACCACTCCTCTGGGGAGGCCATGGAGGCTGTCTGGAATCCCACCAAGCTTCACCAGTAGGCTGGGCAAAAGGCCAGGCACCAGCAGGAAGGAATGTAGACACAGCAACCTGAAACTCTTCGCTGGGCACCAGACCAAGGAGGGCTGAAATTGAGCCAAAACCTGCAGCTGATGCTCCTCCTTCTGGTCATGCCTCTTATCCCAGCCACCAGGAAGACTGATGTGGGATGATCCCAAGTTGAGGGAGCCTTATATTCTAAATGAAATACTGGAATTGTATGTGCATTTAAAACAATGCTAATATTTTAGGGTAAAAATGAATATTGGAAAAAATTCGAATTAAACAAGATTTGTCATGAAGTGTACCTGTTTAAAGTCAATAATAAATATGTGAGATTTTTGTGTATTACCTTTCTTTGATTCTCTTGTTAATTTAAAATTTGGTTATAACTTTTGCTTTTCTTTGAGGATTTTTAAAAGATAATGCGTTTCTAAACATAATTTGCTACATATTCCTTTTCAGTTTTCTTATTTTTTTTATTTTTTTATTTATTTATTTTTTTTTTGTGGTCCTGGAGTCTCATAATGTTTTTTTTATATTTTTTTAATTTTTTTTATTGCAAACAAATGGGATACATGTTGTTTCTCTGTTTGTACATGGCGTAAAGGCATACCATTTGTGTAATCACAAATTTACATAGGGTAATGTTGTTTGATTCATTCTGTTATTTTCCCTTCCCTCCCACCCCTCCCACCCCTCTTTTCCCTCTATACAGTCCTTTCTTCCTCCATTCTTGCCCCCCTCCCTAACCCTAACTCTAACCATAACAATAACCCTCCCACCCCCCAATATGTGTCATCATCCACTTATTAGCAATATCATTCGTCCTTTGGTTTTCTGAGATTGGCTTATCTCACTTAGCATGATATTCTCCAATTTCATCCATTTGCCTGCAAATGCCATAATTTTATCATTCTTTTTGGCTGAGTAATATACCATTGTATATATATACCACAGTTTCTTTATCCATTCATCAATTGAAGGACATCTAGGTTGGTTCCACAATCTGGCTATTATGAACTGAGCAGCTATGAACATTGATGTGGCTGTATCTCTATAATATGCTGATTTTAAGACCTTTGGGTATAGGCCAAGGAGTGGGATAGCTCGGTCAAATGGTGGTTCCATTCCAAGATTTCTAAGGAGTCTCCACACTGCTTTCCAGAGTGGTTGAACTAGTTTGCAGCCCCACCAGCAATGTATGAGTGTACCTTTCTCCCCACATCCTCGCCAACACCTGTTGTTGCTTGTATTCTTGATAATCGCCATTCTAATTGGGGTGAGATGGAATATTAAGGTGGTTTTGATTTGCATTTCTCTTATTACTAGAGATGGTGAATATTTTTCCATGTTTGTTGATTGCTTCTAGATCTTCTTCTGTGAAGTGACTATTCATTTCCTTAGCCCATTTGTCGATTGGATTATTTGCATTCTTGGTGTAGAGTTTTTGAGTTCTTTATAGATTCTGGAGATTAGTGCTCTATCTGAAGTATGATTGGCAAAGATTTTCTCCCACTCTGTGGGCTCTTTCTTCGCATTGCTGACAGTTTCCTTTGCTGAAAGAAAGCTTTTTAGTTTGAATCTATCCCAGTTATTGATTCTTCCTTTTATTTCTTGTGCTATGGGAGTCCTGTTGAGGAAGTCTGGTCCTAAGCTGACATGTTGAAGCTCTGGACCTACTTTTTCTTCTTCAAGATGCAAGCCCTCTGGTCTGATTCTGAGTTCCTTAATCCATTTTGAGTTTAGTTTTGTGCATGGTGAGAGATATTGGTTTAGTTTCATTCTGTTGCATATGGATTTCCAATTCTCCCAGGACCATTTGTTGAAGAGGCTCTCTTTTCTCCATTGCATATTTTTGACCCCTTTGTCTAGTATGAGAAAGTTGTATTTATTTGGATTTTTTCCATGTCCTCTATTCTGTACCATTGATCCACCTTTCTATTTTGGTACTAATACCATGCCGTTTTTGTTACTACTGCTTTTTTTTTTTTTTTAAGACTTAAAGTCAAGAATCACATGATTATTTCGATAGATGCAGAAAAAGCATTTGATAAAATACAGCACCCCTTCATGCTCAAAACACTAGAAAAAATAGGGATAGTGGGAACATTCCTTAACATTGTAAAGGCATCTACGCTAAACCCATTGCTAATATCATTCTAAATGGTGAAAAACTGAAAGCATTCCCTCTAAAAACTGGAACAAGGCAGGGATGCCCTCTTTCACCACTTCTATTCAATATCGTCCTTGAAACTCTAGCCAGAGCAATTAGACAGACCAAAGAAATTAAAGGGATACGAATAGGAAAAGAAGAACTCAAACTATCCCTATTTGCTGATGATATGATGGTATACTTAGAGGAACCAGGAAATTCCACCAGAAAACTTTTAGATCTCATAAGTGAATTCAGTAAAGTAGCGGGATATAAGATCAATGCACATAAATCGAAGGCATTTTTATATATAAGCGATGAATCTTCAGAAAGAGAAATTAGGAAAACTACCCCATTCACAATAGCTTCGAAAAAAATAAAGTATTTGGGAATCAATCTCACAAAAGAGGTGAAAGACCTCTACAATGAGAACTACAGAACACTAAAGAAAGAAATTCAAGAAAACTTTAGAAGATGGAAAGATCTCCCATGTTCTTGGATAGGAAGAATTAATATTGTCAAAATGGCCATACTACCAAAAGTGCTATACAGATTCAATGCAATTCCAATTAAAATCCCAATGATGTACCTTACAGAAATAGAGCAAGCAATTATGAAATTCATCTGGAAGAATAAAA
Source organism: Sciurus carolinensis (assembly GCF_902686445.1). NCBI lineage: Eukaryota > Metazoa > Chordata > Mammalia > Rodentia > Sciuridae > Sciurus > Sciurus carolinensis. The sequence goes on from NW_025920356.1 coordinate 29,946, forward strand.
AACCCAGAATAGCTAAAGCAATCCTTGGCAGAAAGAGTGAAGCAGGGGGTATCGCAATACCAGATCTTCAACTCTACTACAAAGCAATAGTAACAAAAACGGCATGGTATTTGTACCAAAATAGAAAGGTGGATCAATGGTACAGAATAGAGGACATGGACACAAACCCAAATAAATACAATTTTCTCATACTAGACAAAGGGGCCAAAAATATGCAATGGAGAAAAGATAGCCTCTTCAACAAATGGTGCTGGGAGAATTGGAAATCCATATGCAACAGAATGAAACTAAACCCATATCTCTCACCATGCACGAAACTAAACTCAAAATGGATTAAGGATCTCGGAATCAGACCAGAGACTTGCATCTTATAGAAGAAAAAGTAGGTCCAGAGCTTCAACATGTCGGCTTAGGACCAGACTTCCTCAACAGGACTCCCATAGTACAAGAAATAAAAGGAAGAATCAATAACTGGGATAGATTCAAACTAAAAAGCTTTCTCTCAGCAAAGGAAACTATCAGCAATGCAAGTAAAGAGCCTACAGAGTGGGAGAAAATCTTTGCCAATCATACTTCAGATAGAGCGCTAATCTCCAGAATCTATAAAGAACTCAAAAAACTCTACACCAAGAATGTAAATAATCCAATCGACAAATGGACTACTGCTTTGTAGTAGAGTTGAAGTTCTGGTATTGCAATACCCTCTGCTTCACTCTTTCTGCCAAGGATTGCTTTAGCTATTCTGGGTTTTTTATTCTTTCAGATGAATTTCTTGATTGCTTCCACTATTTCTGTAAGGTACATCATTGGGATTTTAATTGGAATTTCATTGAATCTGTATAGCACTTTTGGTAGTATGGCCATTTTGACAATATTAATTCTTCCTATCCAAGAACATGGGAGATATTTCCATCTTCTAAGTGTTTCTTTAATTTCTTTCTTTAGTGTTCTGTAGTTCTCATTGTAGAGGTCTTTCACCTCTTTTGTGAGATTGATCCCAAGTATTTTTTTTTTGATGCTATTGTGAATGGGGTAGTTTTCCTAATTTCTCTTTCTGAAGATTCATCGCTTATATATAAAAATGCCTTCGATTTATGTGCATTGATCTTATATTCCACTACATTACTGAATTCAATTATGAGATCTAAAAGTTTTCTGGTGGAATTTCCTGGTTCTTCTAAGGATATAATCATATCATCAGCAAATAGGGATAGTTTGAATTCTTCTTATCCTATACGTATTCCTTTAATTTCTTTGGTCTGTCTAATTGCTCTGGCTAGAGTTTCAAGGACCATATTGAAAAGAAGTGGTAAAAGAGGGCATCCCTGCCTTGTTCCAGTTTTTAGGGGGAAGGCTTTCAGTTTTTCACCATTTAGAATGATATTAGCCATGGGCTTAGCATAGATGGCCTTTACAATGTTAAGGAATGTTCCCAGTATCCCTATTTTTTCTAGTGTTTTGAGCATGAAGGGGTGCTGTATTTTATCAAATGCTTTCTCTGCATCTATTGAAATAATCATGTGATTCTTGACTTTAAGTCTATTGATATGGTGAATTACATTTATTGATTTTCTGATGTTGAACCAACCTTGCATCCCTGGGATGAAACCCACTTGATCATGGTGCACTATCTTTTTAATATGTTTTTGTATATGATTTTCTCAAATTTTGTTGAGAAATTTTGCGTCGATGTTCATTAAGGATATTGGTCTGAAATTTTCTTTCCTCAATGTGTCTCTGTCTGGTTTAGGTATCACGGTAATATTGGTTTCATAGAATGAGTTTTGGAGGGTTCCCTCCTCTTCTATTTCATGGAATACTTTGAGAAGTATTGGAATGAGCTCTTTTTAAAAGTTTTGTAGAACTCGGCTGAGAACCCATCTGGTTCAGGACTTTTCTTTGTTGGTAGGCTTTTGATGACTTCTTCTATTTCATTACTTGAAATTGGTCTATTTAAATGGTGTATGCCCTCCTCGTTCAGTTTAGGCAATTCATATGTCTCTAGAAACTGGTTGATGTCTTCGAAATTTTCTACTTTCTTGGAGTATAGATTTTCAAAATAGATTCTAATTTTGTTTTGTATTTCAGTTGTGTCTGTTGTGATATTTCCTTGTTCATTCCGAATTTTAGTGATTTGGGTTTTCTTTCATCTGCTCTTTGTTAGTGTGGCTAAAGATTTATCAGTTTTGCTTATTTTTCGAAGAACCAACTATTTATTTTGTCAATATTTTGTATTGTTTCTTTTGTTTCAATTTCGTTGATTTCAGCTCTGAAATTAACTATTTTATGTCTTCTACTACTTTTGGTGTTGGTCTGTTCTTCTTTTTCTAGGGCTTTTAGCTGAAGTGTTAGGTCGTTTATTTGTTGAGTTTTACTTCTTTTATTAAATGCACTCCATGAAATAAATTTTCCTCTAAGTACTGCTTTCATAGTGTCCCAGAGATTTTGATATGATGTTTCTTTGTTCTCATTTACCTCTATATTTTCTTAATTTTCTTCCTAATATCTTCTGTTATCCATTCATCATATAATAGCATATTGTTTAATCTCCACGTGTTGTAGCAGTTTCTGTTTTTTACTCTCTCATTTATTTCTAACTTCAATCCATTATGATCTCATAGAATACAAGGTAATGTCTCTATCTTCTTGTATTTGCTAACATTAGCTTTGTGGGATAATATATGGTCTATTTTAGAGAAGGATCCATGTGCTGCTGAGAAGAAAGTGTATTCGCTCTTGGTTGAATGGTACATTCTAAAAATGACTGTTAAGTCTAAATTATTGATTGTGTTATTGAGATCTATGGTTTCTTTGTTCAATTTTTGTTTGGAAGATCTGTCCAGTGGTGAGAGACTCGTGTTAAAATCACCTAGTATTATTGTGTTACGGTCTATTTGGTTTCTAAAATTGAGAAGGATTTGTTTGACATACATGGATGAGCCACTCTTTGTGACATAGATGTTCAGAATTGTTATATCTTGCTGATTTATGCTTCCCTTAAGCAGTATGAAATATCCTTCTTTTTCCCTTCTGACTAACTTTGACTTGAAGTCCACATTATCTGAAATGAGGATGGATACTCCAGCTGTTTTTTGAGTCCATGTGCATGGTATGATTTTCCCCATCCTTTCACCTTTAGTCTATGGGTATCTCTTTCTATGAGGTTAGTCACTTGCAGGCAACATACTGTTGGATCTTTCTTTTTAATCCAATCTGCCAGTCTATGTCTTTTGATTGATGAATTCAGGCCGTTAACATTCAGGGTCATTATTGAGATGTGATTTGTATTCCCAGTCTTTTGGTTCATTTTTTAAAATTTTATTTATTTATTTATGTAGTTTTTGACACACCTTGGTTCCTCCTTTATTTGACAGTTCCTTTAGGATAATTCCTTCCTTTGCTGATTTGCTACTTTATTTTTTATCTCTTCCTCATGGAATATTTTGTTGAGAATGTTCTGTAATGCTGGCTTTCTTTTTGTAAATTCTTTTAGCTTTTGTTTATAATGGAAGGATTTTATTTCATCGTCAAATTTGAAGGTAAGTTTTGCTGGGTATAAGATTCTTGGTTGGCATCCATTTTCTTTCAGAGATTGAAAAATGTTGTTCCAGGCCCTTCTAGCTTTTAGGGTCTGGATTGAAAAATCTGCTGATATCCGTATTGGTTTCCCTCTGAATGTAATTTGGTTCTTTTCTCTCACAACCTTTAAAATTCTGTCTTTATTTTGTATGTTCGGTATTTTCATTATAATGTGCCTTGGTGTCGGTCTGTTTAGTTTTGTGTATTTGGAGTCCTATAAGCCTCTTGAACTTGATTTTCCATTTCATTCTTCAAATTTGGGAAATTTTCTGATATTATTTCATTGAATAGATTGTTCATTCCTTTGGTTTGTTTCTCTAAGCCTTCCTCAATCCCAATAATTCTCAAATTTGGCCTTTTCATGATATTCCATAGTTCTTGGAGATTCTGTTCATGATTTCTTACCATCTTCTCTGTTTGTTCAACTTTGTTTTCAAGGTTAAGTATTTTGTCTTCAATATCTTAGGTTCTGTCTTCCAGGTGTTCTATCCTATTAGTTATGCTTTCTATGGAGTTCTTAATTTGGTTTATTGTTTCCTTCATTTCAAGGATTTCTATTTGTTTTTTTTTTTCAATGTCTCTAACTCTTTATTGAAATGATCTTTTGCTTCCTGTGTTTGCTCTTTTAACTGTCGATTGGTGCTATCATTCAATGTCTGCATTTGCTCTTTCATCTCATTGTTTGCTTTCCTGATCATTTTAATTATGTACATTCTGAACTCCTTTTCTGTCCTTTCTTCTCCCGTGCTATTGTTGGATTTTATTGATGTAACATCTAGCTTTGTTTGGGGCATTTTCTTCCCTTGTTTTCTCATATTGTTCAGGAATCAGTGGGTCATTAAGATATTGCAGATTTCCTCTATTGACTTATAATGTCCCTGAAGATTGCTAGTATATCCCCTCTTATCCTTCAGTAGCCTGCAGTCTTGGAGGAAGTTGATAATGCGGTGCTCCACAATGAAGCTGCCTCTCTAGGGTTGGTGACCCTCAGGTGGGGTATATTCCTTGATGGTGGGCAGAGGTGCCTCCACTTGTTGAACAATGGTCATCCAAAGGGGAACTACGCTGCGGGCTGAGGCAAGGCCTGCTTCAGCCTGTGTCTCTGGTTTTACCGTCCTTGTGGGAAAACCTCACCCGGCAGGGAAGACTCATGCGGTGGGGAGGTCTCGCTGGTCAGTTCCCCTCCTAGAGGTTCCCCTCAATCTACAACTACCATCTGGACTGGGCTGTCTTCCTCTGCAACATTCCCAGGGGCCCGGATCTACCTCCTGGGCCTGGGAGTCTCACCCTTCGCAGATGAGTCTCCTTAGGCTGCCTGTCATCAGAGAATCTGCCCGCAGTCCTGGAAACTTCGTTCCCCCCCTAGGCGTGTCTCTGTGTGCCTCTTCCACCAAGAAGCCTGTCCTGGGATGCTGTTCTGCACCTAATCGCCTGGCTATGCAGCCCCTCCTCTGAGCCGCCACCTGGAGCCCTGTACAATAGCTCTGAGACCAAGAGACCTGCTACCCACCTCTTCCTCTAGTCAGCCGCCCGGTTTCCGATGCAGTCACTAGGAGTCCAAGCAACTCACTTCATATCTCCTCCTCCCGCCAACTGCCCATAGCCCTAGGCAGTCACTCCGAGTCCAAGTGACCCACCCTGTTCCTCCTCCTCCTTGGGGTATCCCCCCGGGTGTTCAGGAGCGGTCACTCAGAGACCAAGCGACCCACCGGTGTTCAGGAGCCACCGGTGTTCAGGAGCCATCGCTTTGAGTCCAGGCAGGCCACCAGTGTTCAGGAGCCGTCAGGAGCCGTTTGAGTCCAAACAACTCACCACTCGTCTCCTCCTCTGGCAACCGCCTGTGGCTCTGATGCAGTCACTCCTAGACCAAGCGACACGCAGTGCTTCTCCTCTTCCTCTGGGCAACCCCCTGGTGTTCAGAAGTGGTATTTCTAAGTCCAAACAGCTCGCCATGCAGCTCCTCCTCTGGCAACTGCCTGTAGCTCTGATACAGTCACTCCTAGACCAAGCGACCCGCAGCACTTCTCCTCTTCCTCCAGGCAGCCCTCCGGTGTTCAGAAGTGATCGCACTGAGTCCAAACAGCTCACCATGCAGCTCCTCCTCAGGAAGCCGCCCGGAGCCCCAGTGGTTGCTCCGAGTCCAAGCGCTCTGCTGAGCAGCCACCTCTAAGATAATCCCAGTTGTCCGTGTTTACCGCTCCAGCGGGGGGAGGGTTGTCTCACTGAGCAACTCTACTTCACAAAGTTCCCTGTGTTCCGGGGCTACTGCCCCATCTGGGATGCCTCCCCAATGGGAGAGACTCACCTGGCGGCTTTGAGTTGGTCCAAGTCTCTCACTATCTCCTCTTTTGAATCCTGCATCCTGGAGCAACATGAAATGCAGCTGCCCTCTAGTCCGCCATCTTAAAAACCCCTCAGTTTTCTTATTAAACTGGATAATACCAGTAGAAAATTCAAGTCTAGTCCTTCCACAATGTTTTCCTTTTAAGCAGGGGTGGGGGGAATTTGAACCCAGGTTACACACAAGCTAGGCAAGTGCTCTGCCACTGAGCTCCTCCTCAGAATGTTTTATTATGAGATATGGTGTTCATAAGTTGACTTTTATGGCCTCAAATATTTGATGATCCTGCCTGCACCTTGTGAGTGACTGGGATAACAGGTGTGTAGTACCATGCTTGGTCCATGATTCTCCCCACTCTATGCATGAACTCTCTCATAATACTTTTATGCATAAACAACAATGTAATACCCATAATATTGTGATGATCTTACAGACACACACCTGGGGAAACTACCTGGGCCATAGGATGGTGAAAGAACAGGCAAAAGACATCATCATATGCCTACAGCAGAGTGGGAGGAGGCTTAGACTAATTTTCAGTCAATGAGGTGTTTGCCCACACCAGGGGATGGGTCGTCTGTATATACTCAGCACCCTGTTAGCTGGTAGTGAGGAGGCAGCATGGCACAGGTGAGAATAAACTCACCGTAGACCAAGTCTCAGTTCAGCCATGGCTGGATGTGATCTTGATCCATGTCAGAGTTTACACACTCTATGCCCCATCTAATGGTCACCTTTGGATTTTAAATACTGCTTACTGAGTTCGAGGAAACTGTTACCTGAATAGGTCTTGCTCTTCAGTTCTTGCATGTCTTCAAAGAAACCTGGTTCCAGAAATGGTTTTGATACACCTAGGAAATATGGTTCTCTGAGTGATCTGATTGTCATGGTTGATGGTCTTCTCTTATACACCTGACCAATGGACCAAGTCATTGCAGCTGTCAGACTGTCATGCACATATATTAGCATACCTGATGTGCTTCTGGATTTATCATTGGGAGCCTAAATTTCAGCAACTGTGAGTGTCCTATACTATGATGCCTCTATGTAAATACCTCCCAATAAAAACCTCAGACCCAGACACTTGACCCGTTTTCTCTGGGCACAGACATTCTGCTCATGTGCACAGAGTTTCCTGCTGCAGACATGCATATCATGGGTGCCCCCAGATGGGAAAATGGTCTGCAGTCTGTGTCTGACTTCTCTGAATTCCTCCTGAGACCTATCTTTTTCTCATGCTCTTGATTTGTAAACTTCCCTTCTTGTAAAACTATCCATAAATATAAAGATCAGAAATCCTTGAGATGATGATGCAGGAAACACATGCTGAGAAATAGGAGGCTTGGACCTTGCCCCAGTGATGTGGATAGAGCTTGGCTAGTAACCTCAGAAGGTTCTAGAAAGGGCAAGGCTAATATCAAGGCAGAGAGGGAAAGGCATGTGTAGCTAGTGCCTGGTATGGGGAAGAGTGATCAAACTTACAGGAAGCCATTGGCAGTAGGGGAAGAGCACCAATGGTCCAGTCTAGATGCTGTCTAGTATCCAGGGCAGAAAAGGATGCCTTGTGACCAGCACCAGGGGAGACAAGGAAGGGTTGATCCCACCAAGGTCAGCTACAAGGGACTATGCAGGTTATGGTCATCAATGTACCTGGGATCCACTGCCATCACCCAACCTTGGTTTTTGTCTGAGTGACCAGGTCAGGGTAAAGGGTGTGTCCAGATCCCTCCTCTAAGGACCCATGAACTGGCCTGAAACTGAGAGTCCAGGTGCAGGAAAGAGAAAGGAAGTATACTGAAACCATCACTCAAGCCACCCCTTGAGAATTCTTGTTCCCTCCTCCTACTATTGGTTGTCACAGATGTGCACCATGATGGAATTTTTATAACACACTTGCATGTGCACAAAGTTCAGCCATGTTCTCTGGCAAGCATCACTCCCCAGCCAACCCACCAATTTTTGGTCCCTCTATCTACTGATCTCCCTTGGGTTTTATGACATCCCCTGATTTTCTTCTCCTGTTTTTCCCTCCAGATTTGGTTTATTTCATTTACCACAATGTTATCATGTTCCAGTCATTTTCCTGCAAATGATGTGACTTCATTTTCTTCATGGATGAATAAATTTACATTGTGCCTACATACCACATTTTCTCTGTCTTCATGCTTTGGAGAACAAACACCTAGACTGTTTCTGAGGTGTGACAATGGTGAATTATGCTGCTATCAACATGGGTATATGTGTATTGCTACAGTATGCTGACTTTAATTTTCAGCATAAATCTTGAAGTATTTATAGTTGGATCATATGGTGTTTCCATTCTTAGTCTTTTGACAATCCTCCACAGTGATGGTGCTAATTTGCATTCCCACTACCACTACAGAAGTTTCCTTTTTCTCCACAGTCTGTCCAACTTTTCTTATGGTTGTATTCTTTTCTATTTTGGGGGTGTGGTTACAGTCAACTGAACTCAGTGGCACTAACAACTTAGGGCTTATTCCCAGGCTTATTTGTATTTTATTTAGATACAGGGTCTCACTGAATTGCTTAGAACCTCACTTTTACTTAAGCTGGCCTTGATATCACCATCCTCCTGCCTCAACCTACCCAGCTGCTGGTATTACAGGCATGCACCACGGAGACCAGCTAAGTATTTGTGTTGATGACTACATTTCTAACTGGAACAAGAAGGAATTGCAGTGTAATTTTGATTTGCATTTTCCTAATTAAAAATGATCTTGAACAATTTTTCATATATTTGCCAGCTATATGTATCTCTTCTTTTGAGAAGTGTTTAATTTATTTTCCCAGTTATTAGTGTCTCATTCAGGGGTAGGGTTTGATGTTAAATCTTTAAGTACTTTATGCATTCTAGATATTACTCTTCTATCGGAAATGTAACTAGCAAATCATTTTTTTCCCATCCTCCTTGTTCTCTCTTCACAGCCTCACTTATTTCTTTTCTGTGCAGAGACTTTTTACTTTGAATTTATACCACTTATTAACTTAGCATTTGTCGCCATCTGCAACAAAAGTTCCCGGATATTTGTTACCGCCTGTAGCAACAATTGCATGGTATTTATCGAAGGTGGACTGGAAATGAACTACTTCTACTATCTTTCTTTTTAGTGGGCTACTTTCTTGCTTTTTTGCTTGTTATCTAGCTTATAGAGGAAGAGAGACTTTGCTTGAGAGAGAGAGAGAGACTTTGAGAGGAGAGAGTCTTTGAGAGGAAGAAAGTCTTTGCTTAGGAAAGAGAGAGAGGCTTTGCTTAAGGAAGAAGTTTTAGAGAAAGAGAGGCTTCTACACTTGTCAGAGATCTACTTATTCTTAAAGTTCTGCTGCTTCTTAAAGGTGCATCTTGCATCCTGCAAACTAAAGGCGTGCTGCTTCTCTCTGCTTTCTGCTGCTTCTTTCTATTAGCTGCTTCCTCTTACTCCTAGCTGCTTCTTCTGCCTTCTGCCTATGGCCCACTTATATTCCCTCCAGGAGGTGGAGGGGAGGGTCATGCCTCTAATGCAAAGATTAGGCAAGAAGCTAGATGTCTGAGCAGGCACGATTAGGAGCACTTGGGAACACCTGTGCACGCATTGTGTATGTGAACTCATTTGGATACGGCCAATAATAAATCACCTGAGTGTGCTTATGTTAATTAACCTTCTCACTGCCGATGTGATCAGGCACCATCCTGGCATAGTCTGCATGGCACAACCCCCAACAAGCATTATTTCCTGCATTTTAGGGGTCCCACTGAGAAGGATATGTCTGTGCCTTAAACCAGGAGGAAAACCTAAGATTTCCTATAGAAGTCACAAGGGTTCTTGTCTAATTTCAAGATATTGGATACATATATAGTTGATACTGATGCAGGGTGAGAGATGTAGCTCTAGACTTGTTTATCTACTGTGGATAACCAGATTCCCTGCACTATTTGTTACAAAGACTACCTTTTCACCAATGCCTGTTTTTGACACCACTGTAAAGGATCAGGTGAGTGTTGATGTATGGATGTGTCTGTGTGTCTTCTAATCTGGACCATTAGCATGGATGCCTGTTTTTAGGCCAGTGCCATGTAGATTTATTAAATAGGTCTGTAATGTAATTTGAATCAGGTATTGCACCTGCAGCATTGTTTGAACTTTGATTTTCTTTGACTTTTTGCAATCCTTTATTTGTCCAAATGAAGTGTAGGACTTTCTTTTCTAGTTCACTGAAGAATGCCATTGCTATTTGATGGAGATTGCCTTGAATCTGTATATTGTTTTGGTAGTATGTCCATTTTAACAATATAAATTTTGCCTTTATCTGAACATGGGAAGGTTTTGCATCTTCCTGTGTTGGCTTCATTTTCTTTTCTGTGTTCTGTAACTATAAATTTAGAGATCTTTTATCTCCTTGGTGAGATCAATTCTCAATTCCTCCTTTCTTCCTTCAATATATATATATATATTTTCTCTCTCTTTCTTTCTTTTTCCTTCTTTCTCTTTCTTTTTTCTTTCTTTCTTGTTTTTCTTTTTATTTTTGAGTGTGTTGTGAATGCGACTGTTTTCATAATTTCTTCTCAGCAGATTCATTTTTGGTAGATAGAAAAGCTTTTGATTAAGTTGATTTTGGAAATGAATACTTCCTTGAGCTATTTAATCTTTAGCTCTAGCAGTCCTTTGAAGAAGTGGTAATTTGATTTCTTCCTTGCCTATTTTTACATCTTTTCTTCTCCTCTCTTGCCTACTTCCTCTGGATAGAATTACTGGCACTACATTTAAATACAGTGGTGAGAGTGGAAATTCTTGTCTTGTTCTGGAATGAAAAGGAAATCTTTCAGGTTTCCCCCATTTACTATGAGGTTGACTTTGAGTTAGTTGAATATAGCCTTTATGATGTTGATGGAGGTTCATTCTGTGTCTAGGTTTTCAGGAATTTTATTCTAAATGGATGCTGGTATTTGTTGAAATGTTTCTCTGCATATTTTGAGGTGACTATATGATTGTTGCTCTTAATTCTATTTATGTGATTAATTTTATTTATTTATTTATTTATTTATTTATTTATTTATTTATTTATTTTTTGTTAAACCATCCCATCAACCCTGGGCTCAGTCAATCTGGTAATGGTGTACAGTATTCTTCGTATGTTGTTATATATGATTTGCTCATACCTTTTTAAGGATTTTTGCATCTATCTTCATTAGGGATATTGGTCAGTGGTTTTTCTTCCTTTATGTTTTCTTATTTTATTTGACTTCATACTATGTATTTGGGTGTGTTCCATCCCTTTCTAGTTCATGAAATAATTTGAGAAGCATTTGGATTAATTCTTCAAAGCACTGATATAATTCAGTCAAGATTCCACCTGGTCCTGAGTTTTTCTTTGTTGAAAGTCTCCTTGATAATTCTTCTATCCCATTGCAAGTTGGTGTTATCTTTAGGTTTTCTTTATCCTTTTATTTTATTCTGGCAGGTTTTATGTGTCAAGAAATGTATCCATTTCTTACACATTTCCCAATTTTTTGGAGTACTAGTTTTCAAATTATCCTCCATTGATCCACTGGATTTCTTTGGCATCCATGAAAATTGCTCCATTTCTATTTATATTTTAATTGACTTTAGACCTTCTCTCTTTTTCTTTTGTTAGTATTGTCTAAGGACTTATCAATCTTGTTTATCTTTTCAAAAAATCAACTGTTTGTTCCATCATTCTTTAATTTTTATTCTGATTTGATTGATTTTAGTTCTGATATTTATTATTTAATTCCATCTGTTACTTTTGGTTTGGTTTGCTTTTGTTTCTCAAGGACATTGAAAGACATGACTATGCTGCTTCTTTGAGATTTTCCTGATTTCTTCTGTAGACACTCAAGTCTATAAACATTCCTCTTAGAACTGTCCCCCAAATGTTCTGGTATCTGATATGTTGTTTCATCCTTTTCATTTCTCTGTGAGAATTTTAAAATTTCTAATTTGATTTCTTCTATCATATATTTATTATTCAGAAGTGGATTTTTTAATATCCATGTGTGTCCATTGTTCTGGTAATGTTTGTTCATGTTGATTTTTAACTTCATTCTAGTATGATTTGATGAGATGCAAGAAATTACATCAATATTTTTGTATTTTCTAATTCTTGCCTTATGACCTAAAATATGGTGTATTTTGGAGAAGATTGCAGGATTTTCTGAGAAGGCACTCTTTTCAGCCATTGTTTTGTAAAATATTTTTTGGAGGTCTTCTGAATCTTTTTGATTTATACTATTTTTTATATCCAATGAATCTTAGCTGTATTATTTCTGGATATCTTAGTTATTGGGGACAGAGGTGTACTGAAATCACCCAGTGGTATTGTACAGGGGTCTGGTTGAGGCTGTGATTAAAGCAGTGTCTCTTTTAGGTAATTAGTTGCACCCATGTGTGGTCTACAAATATTTCTCATCATTACATCTGTTTGTACTATTGTTCCCTGTACTGTATGAAATGAATTTCCTTGGCTCATCTGTTTAGTATTGTTTTAAAATCTGTTTGTCAGATAGGAGAGTAGATATTTCTGCTTCTTTGGGGTTCCCTTCATGGTTTATCAATTTTCAGTTTTTCATTTTCTGTGATTAGTGATACCTATAAAGTGTATCCCTTGGAAAAAACTCCATAGTTCAGTCTTACATTCTAGTGCATTCTGCCATCCAGTGTCATTTAATTGGAGAGTTGAGACAATTTACCTTCCATGTTAATGTAAAGAGATATTTATTAATTTCTTCCATTTTGATTTCTTTCTAATGTTTAATTTTTTCCTTATTCTCATTTGCTTAGCCACTCTGAATATGATTTGTTTATTTGTGGAAACTGGAGAGGATGCCAGAGCCACCAGGTCTGCTGGACGTAGGTTGGCTTTGGAACCAACTGCTCATGTTCAGCACACATGGTCCTTTATATGTCTCAGCAGACAATGTTCAGTTGAGAAGGTTGTGTCCCTCTAACCTGTGGAGACAAGCTTTCTGTTCAACAGCAGAATCAGTGCCAGCTACTCCTTCCTAGCTGCTGTATTCACCCCAGATTCTAAACCCCTCGAAGCATGATGTCTCCAAACCCAACCACAGTGTTGGCCTCTGTCCCATAGAGAGATCTATCTGATTCCAAACTAAGTCATGACATTGCTGGTTGCCCCCCAAGACCTGGATCCTCCCTAGGTGGCCACAGGCTTACTATAAGTAAGCCCAAAATATTCTACATGACTTGCTGACACCCATACTGAGCTCAGAGCTGGGGCACAGTCTACAGGGATATTGCACCTTGTGAAAGACTCAGAAATGGCCTCTTCTGACTCAGGGAAGAGGGTGTGCCCCACTACAGTCTTTGTTGATGCTGGGCAAAGCTTCTGCATCCCTGCTGGGTCTAGATTAGGTGGGACTATAACCCTGACTGGGACCAATAGGAAACCAACCTGAGGAAAAATCCTGTCAATTTCTAACAAATCCCTGTATCCTGGGAGGTGAGTTCAGAGGGCACCTACACCCAGGTGATTTGGTTTCTCCCCACTGAACAGCTGGGACCCATGGCTGAACCCATGATCCTGAACATCAGTGCCTGGCATTCCCAGGCAGTGAACTAGTGGAAGCTTTTTGCTCCAAACACCCAAGGGCACACTGGACTCATGTGATGGTCACTGATCACACCTAAATTGCCCCAGTGGTTTGTCCTTATGACCAGAGAATATCAGCTCTTGAGGAGAAGAGGAATGCATATTGGCAGAAGGCTGATCTGGGTACTGATTTCTCCCTGGGCAGTGAAATTTAGAAAATCTCTTTAATCAAGAAGTTCCCAACTCTGGAACATAATAAAAACCCAAATGACATTTTCAACTTATTACACATTATATTTCTTGCTCAATTTAAGATTTTATAGATGTCCCACCTGTGAGGTGAAGGAAGAAAGGTGATCTTGATGTCTGTCCTTGGGTAAATGTCAACCAGTCTTCACACGTAGGTCTCCAGAATGGGTGGAGTGAGAAGCCTGGTTGCAGAAGAGCCCAAATTTGCTAGTAAAGAGGTGGTGGTAAGGGCTTAGGTTCAGAGGGACCCCGGCCTAACCACAGTGAAGCAGCAAGAGGGGAGGCTGTGCACCCTCCTTTCCCCAAGTGGAGAAATAGGGGAAGAGGGTAGTGAGGTGGACCATAGAGAAGCCAGGGAAAATGAGCCAGGCTTGGGGGTATCCACAAGTCCATTCCTGGCCTGCTGTTTTGATCAGTACCTCTGAAGGCCTCAATGGAGGATCAGAGATGACACTGTCTGTGCCTTTGGTTTTCCTATAAGAGAGCTGGGTACATGTTCTGCTGGTAGATAGACATTCTTAAATAAAGAAAGGAGAGATTTTTGAGGGTGGAAAAGCTGACCCATGCATTATCCCAGCTACAGGAGGAGTGAGAGTGAGGACTAAGCCTGGCTGAAAGGGACTCTCAGTCAGGTGAGGCCTGACCATGTCCTCCTTTCCTTGAGACCTTGGATCCAGTGTGCACTGGAGGTCCAGCACCTGATATTCTGGTGAATTTAGCAGACCCAGTCTGGAGTTCATGGGTTGCTGGGCCAGCATGTGCCAACTGTACTGCCTCTCAAGCCACCAACACACACCCCAGTGATGCACAGGGTGCATCTGTTCCCATATGACTGACTCTCTTCCCTAGTCACTGGAAGACTTGGTGATCCCTGATGGTCTCTAGTCCACTTTTCTCAGCTCTCTTGAGTGCTAGCCATACAGCAGTGGTGTTCACCCAGGATCTTGTTTACCTGAGGTGTTGCCACAGGGTCCAGGTTCTCCAAGGCTGCTCTGGGGTTGAGCCCTGGAATGTCAGTTGAGAGAAGCAGTGTCTGGAAGCCCCAGAGTCCCCTGCCTCAGAAGACTTGGCAACACATCTACATCCAGGAACAACTAACTGCTTTGGACAGCAAGCACTGGGAACAGGGAGGCTGCTGTGGAGGGCAAAAGCCAGCTTCCCAGTTTGTCACAAAATGCCAGAGGCCTGCAAGTGGAAGAATTTGCTTTGGCTCTGAGTTTTAAAGACCTCAGTACAGGGCTGCTTGTGGCCTGGGGTGAGGCAGCACATCATGGAGGATTGTATGGTAGGGAACACCCCATCTCATATCTGGGATGTTAGAAAGAAGCAGGAAAAACCTATGTACAAGAGTCCTCTTCAAGGACACACCTCATGGCCCTGAACCTCCACCAGGACCCACATTCTTTCTAATGCATCTTCACAGGAGCAAAATCTGGTAACTGACCTTTAACACGTAGACTGTGGACACTCTGTCCTGGAAGCAGTCCTGCTGGGCTTCACTTCTGTTGCTGCCTGAGGCACATCAATGTTGAGAAAATCACTAGGTTTCACCAGGCTCTGACTAATCAACAACCTGTCTGCAAGGAAGGACCAGCATCATTAGTCTGGCGCTTGGTCTATATCCTGGGACAAGGCCTGAGACCACATCCTCAGGGGGGTGAATCTAAGGGGCAGGACAGAGGCCTCTGAGACTTAGCCAGGTGCCTGACTCCCTTGCTGTCCTTGCCATGCCCCAGCTGCCCCTGGGCATAAGCCCTGCTCTCTGGGCCAGAGTCCACCCTACTTCCTAAATGGGGGCTCAGACTCTCCTCTGGGAAGTGTCAGGATCCTGGCCCTCAGCCATGGAACCCTCCATGCAAAGTCCATAGGAAGACAGCAGGACATGAAGACAGTAGGAAGGAATGCAAAGGAGAACACAGAGCAGGTGGGCAACTGTTGGGGTGTCAGTGGTCATGTCACAACCCCTGTCTCTTTTTCAAACTCCATGGCAATCCTAGGATGTAGTTGTTCTGGGGCTGCCCAGTGGACACCAATAATAAATGTCAAAAAAGAAGACATTTCTCCCATTAAAGACTACCCTGGTTTAGGAAGCCAAAGAAGGGACTCTCTAACCCTGTTCATGAACAGGTTTCCTGTTCAGGAACCTTTACTTGAATAGATTTTACCCTGGACACTGTGGATGAAGCCACCAGGATGGACAGCACCATAGGATGCCCTTCTGGAACCTGTACAAGGGCAACACTCTATCTCAACTGGGAGGCCTTCATGGTGGAAAAAGAGAGGGAGGGTGTGGCGAGCAGCCCCTGGTCTGTGCAGGGTCTCTGTCAGAGTCACTGAACTGCTGTGAACACCCTGGCTTCCTACTCCAGCTTTTTCTTCTGTACATGGACATTGGAGTCTGTAATGTCAGAATCCAAACACTACAAACATGGCCACTGAGTGCACAGCATGATCCTCAACCCTGTGCCTTCCCAGTGCCACAGGAACAAACTTCTGGGGTCCCAGATCTTGGAGTGAGTAGAGTTGTGGGCAGCATTTTTGGAACTGCCACAGATAGGGTAGGGTGTTTCCAGCCTGTGCTCCACTGGGTACAGGAATTCAGGCACCACCTGGGCACTGACCCTACCAACCCACTGCCATCTGGACAATGAAATTCTGTGGAGGAGACTCTGGTCTTGACTTATATGTCAGATTCAGATCTTCCTTTTCTGCCCCACACTGTCCTGTGCACACAGGCACAGGTGTAATATCATTGTCAGAACTACCTCTGACCACAATAGGGCAGGGTGGCAACAGCATTGGGTGATCCTGAGGGCCTGGCACTGCAAGTCTCAGTCACCTCAAATTGAGGGACAAAACCACAGCACATACTATGTACACACACACCTCCTTACACATAACAGAAAACACAGCACACAAAACATACACACACACACCCTTACACATCACACATCACATAGCACACACCACATAAGCACATACCTGCTTACACATCACACAAAACACACCCAACTCAACTCAGCAGATACCATGTGTACACAACTCCTTACACATCACAGAAGAGATACAACACAACACAGCACAGACTACATGCACACACAACTCCTCACATATCACACAACACCAACTCAACACAGCATGCAGCACATGCAATCATAACTTCTTACACATCACCCAACACACACAAGGCAACACAGCACTCACCACATGCACATACACCTCCTTAAACCTCACACAACACACAAAATGCAACACAGCACACAGCACATGTACACACACTCTTCACATTACAAAATACACATGATAACACACAGCACACACTGCATGTAAACAACCTTCTTACACATCACACTACACAACCATTATACAACAAACAGCACATATCACGTGCACACTTGCCTCCTTACACATCACAACACACACGATGGAACACACAGTACACATCCAACGCATACACAACTTCTTACATATCACAGAACACACAAAATGCAACACAGCACACACCAAGTGCACACACAAGTCCTTACACCTCACAGAACATATAAAACAACACAGGACAACCACATGCATACACCTCCTTTACATATAACAAAACAACTACAGCGTGACATAGCACACACCTCAGCACACAAACTCTCTTACACATCACACAACTCAAACAATGCAACACACATCACACAACACAAATTCACAAAGCTTCTTCACTTTAAAAACATACATGATGCAACACAGCACACACACATAGAAACAACATCCTTTCATATCACATGACATAACCACTTCCCAAAAAGCAGCATGCATCACATGAGCACACACCTGCTTACAGATCACAAAACCTACACAATTGAACACATAGCACATACCATAGGCACACACACCTTTTCTTGCATCTCACAGCACATTTCCAATGTGACACACAGCATACATTATGTGCACACACACACCCTTACACATCAAACAATATATTAAATGCAAGACACAGCACACAGCACATTTAAAAAACCTCCTTACAAATCACATAACACACAGAATGCAACACAGCACACAGCATGTTCACACAAACCTCCTTACACATCACACAACATGCATCAAATCACACAGCACACACCACATGCACACACATCACTTATACACCACACAACATAGAGCTGAAAATAGCACCCACCACATGCACTCACACTTCCTTAAATATCAAACAATGTACTGACAACACAACACTCTGCACTCACAATGAAAAGACACACCTCCTTACACATCACACACAGACACTCAATGCAGTTAAACTGCCACACAGGAACACAAAATACACACAAATGGCACACAAATTGTATAGCACCCACTGTGCACAACACAGCAAGCACAACACAGGTACACCCATTCACATACTATACACGTACACACACTTCACTACACACCCACAATATTCTTTGACTTTACTGGAGATTATCATGGCTCATCACATGGTCAGTGTTGGAAAAGGTGTGTGAAATGTGACCTCTGTCTTCCACTGCAGATAAGGTTTCTCTGCTGTGGGGAGACCTTGGGTCACCTTGAACTCTAGAGAAGGGGCTCAGCTCCCCTGGGACTCCCCACCTGGCCCTACAAAACACCTCACTGACAGTGACCATGGATGATAAGCTCAGGGCCCAGGGCCCAGTCCAGGTGATGCCACTGAGCCCAGACACACCTGGGTGCCTACGGAAAAACAGCCATGTCCCATGACTGATCATCACCACAACTTAGAACTGTGGGTCCAATAACCCCTCACCCACACAGACTGTCCATCTGCTGGACAGGTCCATGGAATTCCCACCCAAGTACTCTGCCCCAAGTCCTTCCATTTCTCCCTTGGGCTGAGCTCCTGATGTGGCCTCCCAAAATGCAGAACTGGTGATGGGAGACTAAGCATGGTATAGACTTCCAGGCTCACAGTCCCTTCCCTCCAGATCTCTCAGCAGCCCTGACTGTGTCTAGTGACCTACCCTGAAGGCCAGGAGAAGCTTGGGGTGGGCTGCATGTGTGGGGGCTCCAGGTTGTTATCAGGAATTGCTGTGGGGCCTGGCACAGGGAGAAGAAGAATGGGGAACCCAGGCGGGAACTAAGGAGACCCTGGCATCTGGGACACCTCTGTACCCAGACTGCTGATGACCATTTGCTGTGAACAGGACATGAGCAGTTCCTCAGTGAGGGACTGAGGGTTGGCAGGTTGGAGACCCATTGGAGTCCCCTCAGGGAAGCAGGCACTGGGGAGAATCTTTTGTCTTCCTGGGGCCAAAGAATCTGCAGTCTTTACTGACAGGAGTAGTGCCTTGCCAGCATCAGAAATTAGATAAAATGAATTTAATCACAATTTGGCCAAAACGAGGAAAAAACTGTCCTGCCAACACCATCCAAAACAGCACTGCCATACACAGGATCATTACTAGGAGACAGGCAGGTAGACAGGCAGGGCCTTGAAAGGAACATGTCAGTGTCCCCAGCACTGCCTTCCTTCCTGGGCCAGTCTGTAGTCATCCCAACCTTTTCTCCTGGGCATGGGATGGTTGCCTGCAGGGAGTTGGGGCCTTGGCAGCAAATGTCAGGCAGGGATGAAAAAGCAATTTGGAGTTTCTTTAAAATTCTTCATTTTAATCGGACCTTGTCACTACATTCCCTCTAGTCCATCCTGCAGTCTTGAGGGTTGTGGCTCCCTGTCATCTGGCCCTTTAAGTGGGGTTGGTATGGAGATCCCCTCAAGGATACCCAGAATTTGGGACTGTGAAGAGCCAGCAGACAGAGCTACCTAGAGTTTCCCATAGGAATGATGGGGGAACCTGCTTGGGAGTCTTGGTAGTGACTGGTTTGGTAGTGTTGGCACCTAGATAGCCTCACTCTCAAAATTCTTCCCTCCTGAGCAATGGTTTTCAAAGACATTGCTGATTATCCACCAAATAATCTGGGCCCATTTTGCCTGATGGACATGTCATGTCCTTTGGTCTAAATGTGTCCCTGCTCAAAGAGGAAGTGAAAGACTGTAGGAGTAAGTAGAAAAGATGCTTTTAGACAAAGTGAGCACCAAAACAGGCTCAGAGAGAATGGTTACTCAACTGATCATAACCTGGAAGCCTGAAGCATGTGCCTGGGTTTGCACAGTGGCACAGCAAGTGGGCTTTCAGTGGAGAGTGGACCTGGTCAGCACCTGCCCTTTTACCCTTTACAGGCTCCAGGTACCCTGGCTGCAGTCTCTCTCTTGTCCAAGTGCCCAGGACCCTCTTTCATTTCATGGGATTGCCCTTCTCCCAGAACTCTGTGGGTGTCCAGCATGAAGGTCCTTGTGATGCCTCTGAGGACTTTGGACTCACAGCAATTTCTCAGACATACCTACTATCTCACTCCCTATCCTCCCAAACCTGTGTGCATCCAGGGATTTGCTATCTGAGTCCCTCCCTTTCCTCATCCTCTCTGGGGTACATACACCTGGGCACAGTCCCAAAGTCAGACACTTTCTCTAAAGGTGGAGCTGAGAGTTCCCACATCTTCTATTTCTCATTCACCCCTTAAATCATGTGACTCCTGTAGTTCTAGCTGGAATTCTCTCTGTGATGGTGTGAGGTTCCCAGATGGCCCACCTGTGAGTTCACTGAGGCATTGGCATAGTGACAGGTGACCCTGGCTGCTACCTCACACTGAGGATCTTTGGAAAGCATTACAAAACAGCAACCATTGCCATGAAAACCATTGGAGAAGGTGGAGAAGATAAGGCAGAAAATACCAATGTCCTGCATGCAGCCCACCCAAGACAAGCACCATGAGACATGGGGAATATCTTGCAAGAAGAGAGATAGAGATCAAAGGAAGCAGTAGTGCCTCACATATTCCACTCTCAATGCTAAACAGAAAGGCATATGACTGATGCTCAACTCCACCTATAACCAGCCTGGACAAGGATTTGGACTCACTAACTTGGCAGTGCTGAGTCAGGTCATTTTCAGGGAGGTCCAGGTACTCCTGCCATCTGGGTTTACCAAAAGATTTCACACTGCTTTGCATCTGGAAGGGAGGCATATGTTTCTATTGAACTTTCACTACAACCATTTCCTTCCTGCCAGGGCAAAAGTGCCCCAAGTCAGTGTCATTCCTCAAACCATCAGGGTCAGATCTTTTTCTCCAGGTATTGTCCCCATCATTCTGTCCATTTCACCTATGGACTGGACAAACTGTCTCAGACCTGAGCAGGAGCAAAATCTGTAGCCACATTCCCATCCAAAGACAAAATATGTTCCAATCCCTCACTGTCTTTGAAAGACTCAGAAGATCCAGAACCTGCTAGAAGTGCACTCACAAGAGACCACAGACCTCACCCTGCAGTGTGCATGAGTGTTTCCCTGAGTGTGGTCACTGGGTTACAACATCCACAGAGCAGTGTGCAGTGGTCATGTCTGGAATGCCACTTATAGGAGTCTGAGGTCCCAGGATCCCATTTTTGAGGGCTGCCTGGACCCTATTTTTTATTAAAAAAAAAAAGCTGTTTGAGAAGCCCTGGGATTGACACACAATACCTAAAATCAACAAATTCATTTATGTTCTTAAACATCAGTAGATCAATATGTCAAGAGTCAGCATCAGGGTCCAGGATAATGCCAGGCCTCCTGTTGGGGATGTGAGTCCCCAGAAGCAGCAGCCTCAACCTGCCTCACACACCTGGACCTGCCCCTGACACAGCTGTCATCTAAGCTCTACAGGTTGATTCTCATTGGGGTTGCTCTGGTCCTTATCAAGGTGTTTGCCTCAATTGTCAAGGATGGGCTCAGCCCTAGATGACATCTGCAACTGACCTCTGGTGTTTTGCCCCCTCTCCTCTGTATACACAGCCTTATCTGTGCTCCTGGAGTTAAAGCTAGGAACATCCATGTCTCTGAATTAGCCCAACACCCCATGGGGCTTCCTCTGGGATGATGATTTGGCAGACCATGCCTGTCATCACACTGGAATTCCCAGGCAGAACAACCTTGCAAGCCATAGGACAGGCCCTGGCCCCTCATTGACTGACTCCTGCCTGCATCACCCCGTAGAGGGTGCTGGCTATACCAAGCAGATTGGGACTCCCCTGAGAGACTCACCTGGGTTCTGGTACCAGGTCTGCACCTTTTTGCTTGGGTACCACTGACCAATGGATATCAACCCCCTGATCTTCCTATGCCATTTGGAAACTGAGGCAGATATTACATGACCCCAGGTGTGTGGAGCATCCTGAAGTACTCAGGGCAGAACAAGTGCTCTCAGCAATTAAAACTCTGCCCTCCTGGCTCCCCAGCAGGATGGATATGGGAGCCCCTCCTTCCCTCACACCCTCAGGTGGGAGCTCACATGGATGCCCCATCTGGGCACAATTCTCTTCCTGCCCCACACCTCCATGTGCTGTTTATCCACCTTATCTTCCTCTCCACCCAACCTCCAGAGCTTGGCTCCCCCTGGAGGATCCAGAACACCCAAAAGGAGGATGAATCCCACTGCTAGGGTTTGTCTTGGGGAGGAGTCCAGTCCTGCAGCTCAGAGAGAACCTAGCCTGGCCTCAAGGGTGATGGTGCCAGCTCTGTGGCTGTGCCCCTTTGGAGTTGGCACACAGACCTGGTCTGGGCAGGGCTGAGGGATTGGATCTTTTAGTGGAAACTCCAGGACTGCTGAGAGAGTGCTACAGAAACTGGAAGAAAGCAATGAAGAGTTCTCCAGGAAGAGGCAAGCAGGCAGAGCAGAACCCCTTGTGGGCAACTACTGTCTATCATGCAGCATACAAACAAATGTTCCACAGAGACCTAGCTTAGGAATGCCAAAGTCTTTCACTATCACATACCTGTGCACAAATGCACACAGATTCATGGTCAGACTGCAGAACCACACATGTGCAGAGCCATGGATGCCTTGGCAGAGTCCATCCCACAGCACCTGCTCCAGTTCCCAAGTTGTTCTTTGCAGTTGAATTGTGGGACTGCACTGTAACAAGTTTCTCTGCTGCTTCATCTTCACTCTTCACCACTTAAGTGCTTCCTCCCTGGTCTGAAAACAATTTCCACATCGTGTTGAACTGCACTGTTCATGGACCCCTCTTGCCTTATGCATGAACACCTCTTCCTCCCCTTTAAAGTGCTTCCCAATTTCTAGACATTGTGCAGTGGCAGAGCTTCATCTGATTGCTCTGTCTGTATCAGTGACCTCAGGATGGTGAACTTGGAGCTGGGACATGGCTTCTTCAATTTCCAATGAGCTTTCTAAGTTCTTCACACTGGCTCCTAGGAATTGTTGTATGTTTGGAAACGTCCCTTTCAACTCCTCCTCATTGGCATTTGGTATTTTGATTTTAAGAAAGGTCTTTGCCCACCAGGAGGGTGCCATCTGTCCTTCTGGCCTTGCTTGTATTTATGTTGCCAAGGGTTGGTCCTCAGGCCTCACAAGGGTGGATACCTGTGCCTTCCCTCTCTGTATTCAGTAAATTCTCTTTATTTTGAAGTCCCTTTGGATTGCTCTGCATTGAGACAAGTTGATATTCTAAAGCTCTGACTTCAGGTCCAGAGGAGGCAAGCAGAACCAAAGCCCAACTCTGGCCAGAATTTGGGTATCTCAAGAGGGAAGCACCAGGGATACCACAGGAGAAGAGCAATGGGAGGGGAAAGAGGGTAGGAGGAGCCTGGTGAGGACAAAAGTCATGGACCCTGGAGGGGAGCAGGAAATGCAGTGACTGGAGGAGGCTCCACAGCTGGAATATTGACAGAGCAACTCTTAAGCCAAAACAACCCACATCTGCTGCACATCCCTAGGTGCCATGTGTCCCTGAAAAACTTGTGTACAGAAGCCAGAGCTGGTCATGAGCAGGGCTGAGCTTTTGGATCTATGAGCCAACTCTGAGTTTCAGTGGAAGGAAGAGAGTGAAGCTTCTCTGGGCTTTTGTTCTCAAACCTCCAACCTGAGGATCACTACACACAGTCTTGATATCACTTCTGCTCAGGACTCACCTGAGTCATGTTCACATACACTAAGTCTTGCTATCACCCCTGGTCAGGACTTATCTGAGTCACATCCACAGTCACCCAGTTTGGACTATCATCCATAATCAGGACTCACCTGAGTCACATTCACAGAACAACATGACACTGCTGTATTCAGTTCCCTTCCTGGCCATGCCCAACCCAGGTCACATGAGGAATCTACAACACAGAAATTGTCAGCCACTGCCTGCTGTGGACTGGTGTATTCTTCATTGCATTAACTCCATTTAATGCAGTGATTGCACATAGGCTAATAGTACAGGAATGTGTATCCATAATTCCTTTTCTGCACTCCAATCTAGCATCCCTTCCACTAGGAAGAGCCAATGGTGCTTCAAAAAGGAGCTGAATGCAACAAATATTTCTTTGATTTGTTTTATGTTATTTATAAATGACAATATCCACCACCATTCTTGACAGAATTGTACTGATCTATCAATCAGTGAAGGCTCAGGGGAAGTCTCTGTGAATAGAAAACAGAGAACACTTCCTATGAGCCTGACCTTATTCCTGGTGTGCCATGGCCACCATCAGATAACTATAGACTCAGAAGTGCAGCCAACCAAAAACAGGTGGTGATCAGCCCTTGATCCTTGGAATCCACCATGGAGAGATGGTGTCTTAAGTCTATTAGCAAAGCCCAGGTCACACATCCTCTGCACCAGGGAAGTTAATAATGAGCTCAGAACTGTTCTCAGAGAGCCTGGTGATGGACATCCACTCAAACCTGGTAGGGGAAGGTGAGGGAACCTGGGGGCCTCTGAAGTTCCAGTAGGGTTATGGGGCATGGAGCAGCACAGGGAGAGGCTCAGAACCTAAGAAAACCTCCATCCAGTCAAATCACAACTTTTTCCAACACACATGCTTAGTATGGGTTTCTGTATCTTGCCTCAGTGCTGCTCCTCCCACTGGGTACAGAGCACAACATGGGAATGACCCCAAAATACTGGAACTAAACATGCGAAAGGAGAACACACACTCAATGTCCAGCACTTTCTGCTGGGAGCAGCTGACCACTCTGGGAAAGAGTCCAGGAAAATGAGGAGGCAGGTCATCAGGAGGACATTGGCTCTCATCAGCTTGTATTAGAGCCCTTGAAGGACAACAAGAGGGCCTGAGAAGAGAACAGAGACCCTTCTTCAAGCCTTTGCCAGGTAGGGACTCTGGGAATAAGGCAGCCAGACCTGGCAGAACTAGGAAAGACACCCTGAAGAAAACCTGTCAGCAGACTCAGATATATCCACTAAGTGAGAGGACAGCGAGGGGGGTCCATTTTCTCCATGAACCACCACAAGATGGGCCATGAAGTGCACCACGGGTTCAGAAGCACTCCTGCCCCATACATGAAGAAAGCAGCACAGAATTTCAAACAGAAGCCCAGAATCAATCCCCCAACCAGCTTCCACATAGGACAGGCAAGACAGGAAAGACTCACTAAACCACAAAGATCAAGGGTACCCAGGGAGCAAGAATAAGTCCCTAATGATATTTTCATAAAGAAGTAACACTAGAGAGAGGGTGGTACACATCAGAAGGTGACTGAGGAAAAACTGCAATGAAGAACAACTGGGTTTTGCATAGGACAGGGAGGATCCTGGGCTCTGCTAGGCAAGGGCACTCACTCACAGACCCAGAGGAAACTGAGCACTGGTTGGTGAGTGGCACAAATGAAGAGGAACCAGAGGATCATGAGTACAGGTGGTCAAGGGGGCACTAATGAGTTGATGAAGAGAAGACTGAGAACAGAAGTAGGAGGTACTGGGTAATACTGTTCAGGGAAATGAGCAACTGTTCTCAAGGAGTGCTCACCACAGGACTCAGAAGATCCTGCATAATGTTGGGAATGTGAGTTTAAAGTGAGAAAGCCAGAGAAGGCTGAGCATTGTTATGCTATTTATTCTCACACACAGTAGCCAGATGAGGACTGAGCAAAGGCAGTTAGGGAAACTTAACTCATCATCCAGAGGAGAATGAGAACTGCTGGGTGAGGGTGCTTACTCACAGGTCCAGGAGAATACTGAGCACTAATGGATGAGGTCCAATTATGGAGAGGACATAGACGCGACAGGGTACTGGAGGGTAAGGGGCACTCCATAACAATATTCAGGGAAAAATGTGCACCTGTGTAGAGGGGCACTCACCACAGGACTCAGATGACACTCAGCAATGTTGTGTGAAGGAAGATTAAGCACAGACCCTGAGCACATTAAGCATTCTCAGGTGAAAGATGCTCACCCACAGGACCCAGAGAAGTCTGAGCAAGAATTGCCTTGGGGAAGATAGAACAAGATGATAAAAGACTGATTAGGCAGCATATCAACACAATTTTTGAGTGCAGATTGCTCACTGTCAGGTGCCTATCATCCACCATTTGCCTGCCTCTCTCCTGCCCATCGCCTGCCTTACACCTATCAACCACCCACCGCACGAGGTTCACCTCCCCATCCAGCTGCCTGCTGTTGCCTGGGAGTTCACTGTTACAGTACCTGCAAGGTTTGATTACACATGGCTTCTGACATTTTGAGACAAAGGCAGGCCCCGTAGGACCCCGGGCCAGACTGAATGAGCCCCATCTCCAGGATCCCTCAGCAAGACTGATCACTCCCTGCCCCTGGGACTCTCACATCAACTGACTACCCCCTGCCACACAGACCCCCAGACCAACTGACTGCGCCCTATCACTGGGAACCCACACTGACTGATTGCAACTGGCCTCCAGGATCCCACAACCACACCAAACACGCCCGACTTCCAGGACCCTTGCCTGATCAACCCCATCTGCCTCCAGGACCTCCTGCTGACCACGGCCACACCCTGAGCTGCAGCTCCACATTTGCCAACACATTTCAAAGACAGAGCAGCCATCTTGGATAATCCTGGAAGCCATAGCTCCGATCTTATGGTGAGGCAAAACCCATCCTGAGACACCTGCTGGAGGCTTGAAGCTCATTGTCAGGTACCTATCATGCATCAGGCTACTGAAGACTGGGAGGATTCATTACTATATGAGTGTTATACTGTAGATTTTCTTTTTTCTCCTTATTGAAAAAAATTAAGTTTTTATTTCTTTACTTTTCTTACTCTCTTTTCCTTTTGTTTACCTGTTCCCTCAGAGTCTCTTTCTGCCTTTTTTGCTTGCTAACATCCAATTTCTTTTGATTACACTTTCAACCTTTCTATTATCTAGAACTTCTGTATATTCTTTTCTTATCTGAATAAAAGCCACATTCTACATCCCTCTGCACCCTCTTTGTCCTCCATTTGAAACTGCAGAACTTATTGCAAATCTTTTCGTTTATTATGACAATTTTGTTATTGTCCTCATAGGGGATATTTGGTCTAGGATTGCATAGTGTCTGAATTGGGCACTGCTAATATTGATTTCCATTAAAGAAAGGGTTTTGGAAACCTATAGGGCCACTAGAAGCCTATAGGGGGAAATCCACAATACCCCAGATCTGCACTGCTAGAGGGGAAGATATATGAACAACATGAAAAAACAAGGGAAGAAAATGATCCAAACAAATCTAGATTCTATATTAATAGAATCCAATGACAGTTAGAAGAAATGTCAGAAAAAGGACTTCAGATTATACATGATTAAGATGATTCATGAAGCAAAGGATGAGATAAGAGAGCAAATGCAGGCAATGAATGATAACAATAAGCTGCAGAGCATCTGCAGGAAGCAAAAGATCATTTCAACAAAGAGATAGAGATTCTCAAAAAAAAAATGGAAATGCTTGAAATGAAGGAAACAATAAACCAAATAAAAAACTCAATAGAAAACATCAACAAAAGTCTACACCACTTGGAAGACAGAACCTCAGACAATGAAAACAAAATATTTAATCTTGAAAATAAAGTTTCCCAAGCAGAGAAGATGGTAAGAAGTCATCAACAGATACTCCAAGAACTATGGGACATCATGAAAAGATCCAAATTTAAGAATTATTGGGATTGAGGAAGGCACAGAGATACAAACCAAAGGAATGAACAACCTATTCAATGAAATAATATCAGAAAATTTCCCAAACCTGAAGAATAAATGGAAAATCAAATACAAGAGACTTACAGAACACCAAATGCACAAAATCACAACAGATCCACACCAAGACACATTATAATTAAAATACCTCATATTCAAAATAAAGATAGGATTTTGAAGGCCATGAGAGAAAAACATCAGATTACATATAGGGGGAGATCAATATGGATACAGCATACTTCTCAATCCAGACTCTGAAAGCTAGAAGGGCCTAGATCAATGTATTCAAGCTCTGAAAGAACATGGTTGCCAACCAAGAATCCTATACCCAGCAAAACTAACTTTTAGATTTGAAGATGAAATATAATCCTTCTATGATAAACAAAAGTTAAAAGAATTTACAAATAGAAAGCCTGTGCTACAGAATGTTCTCAACAAAATATTCCATGAGGAGGAAATGAAAAATAACAATGGAGGTAAGCAAAGGGAGGAACTACCTGAGAGAAAATCCCACTCAAAGGAGAAACCAAGTCAACTTAAAAATGAAAAATAAGCCAAATGACTGTGAATAAAAATCATATCTTAATAATAACCCTGAACGTTAATATCCTAAACTCAGTAATCAAAAGACATAGACTAGCAGAATGGATTAAAAGGAAAGACCCAACAATATGCTGCCTGCAAGAGATTCATCTCATAGAAAAAGACATCCATCGACTAAAGGTGAAACAATGGGAAAAAATCTACCATGCACATGGACTCAGTAAAAAACTGGGAGTTTCCATCCTTATATCAGATAAAGTGGACTTCAAGTCAAAGTTAGTCAGAAGGGATAAAGAAGGACATTTCATATTGCTTAAGGGAACTATAAATCAGGAAGACATAATGATAGTAAATATTTATGCCCCAAACAATGGTGCATCACTGTACATCAAACAAAACCTTCTCAATTTCAGGAATCACATAGACCAGAACACAATATTTCTGGGTGACTTTAATGCACTGGTGTTACCACTAGATGGATCTTCCAAACAAAAACCAAACAAATAAACCATGGAACTCAATAACACAATCAATAACCTAGACTTAATAGACATATATAGAATATTCCATCCATCAATGAGCAGATTCGTTTTCTTCTCAGTAGCACATGAAACCTTCTTGAAAATAGACCATATTTTATGCCACAAAGCAGTCCTTAGGAAATGCAAAAAAAGTAGAGATACTGCCTTGTGTTCTATCAGATCATAATGGACAGAGAGTAGAAATCAATGACAAAATAAAAAACAGAAATTACTCCAACACCTGGAGACAAAATAATATGCTATTGAATGAAACATGGATAATGAAAAACATCAGGGAGGAGATAAAAAAATTCTTAGAGGTCAATGAGAATGATGATACAACATATCAAAATCTCTGGGACACTATGAAAGTGGTACTAAGAGGAAAAATTCATTGCATGGAGTGGATTCCAGAAAAGAATGAAAAGTCAGCAACTAAATGACCTAACATTAGAGCTAAAAGTCCTAGAAAAAGAAGAACAGAATAAGAGCAAAAGTAGTAGAAGTCTGGAAATAATTAAAATCAGATCTGAATTCATTGAAATTGAAACAAAAGAAACAATTCAAAAAATTGACAAAACTAAAAATCAGTTCTTTGTGAAAGTAAACAAAATAGACAAACCCTTAGCCACACTAACAAAGAGAAGTAGAGAGAAAACTCAAATTTCTAAAATTCATGATGAAAAAGGAAATATCATGACAGACACCACTGAGATACAGAATATAATGAGAAGTTACTTTGAAAATCTGTATTCCAACAAAGTAGAAACTACCGAAGACATTGACAAATTTCTAGAGACATATGCTTCTCCCAAACTGATCCAGGAGGATATACACAATTTAAACAGATCAATATGAAGCAATGAAATAGAAGAAGCTATTAAAAATCTACCATTCAAGAAAAGCCCAGGACCAGACGGATTCTTGGCTGAGTTCTACAAGACCTTCAAAGAACAACTCATTCCAATACTTCTCAAAGTATTCCAGAAAATAGAAAAAGAGGGTTTCCTACCAAACTCATTCTATGAATCTAATATCACTCTCATGCCGAAACCAGGCAAAGACACATCAAGGAAAGAAAATTTTAGACCAATATCCTTGATGAATATAGATGCAAAGATCCTTAACAAGATATTGGCAAACCGTATCCAAAAACATATTAAGAAAATCGTGCACCACGATCAAGTGGGTTTCATCCCTGGAATGCAAGGATGGTTTAACATCTGTAAATCAATAACCGTAATTCACCATGTAAATAGACTTAAGGATAAGAACCATATGGTTATTTCAATTGACAGAGAAAAAGCGTTCGACAAAATACAACACCCCTTCATGCTCAAAACACTAGAAAAAATAGGGATAGTAGAAACATACATGAACATTGTAAATGTTATTTATGCTAAGCCCATGTCCAACATCATTCTTAATGGAGAAAAACTGAAAACATTCCCTTTAAAAACTGGAACAAGAGAGGGACATCCTCTTTCACCACGTCTATTCAACATTGTCCTCGAAACTCTAGCCAGAGCAATTAGACAGACCAAAGAATTTAAAGGGATATGAAAAAGGAAAAGAGGAATTTAAGGTGTCACTATTTGCTGATGACATGATTCTATATTGAGAGGATCCAAAAACCTCCCCCAGAAAACTTCTAGACTTCATCAATGATTCAGCAAAATAGAAAGCTACAAAACCAACATGCATACATCTAAAGCATTTTTATACACAAGCGACGAAAGCAGTTGAAAGGGAAATGAGGAAAACAACTCCATTTGCAATAGCCTCAAAAAAATAAAATACCTGGGAATCAATCTAACAAAAGATGTAAAATATCTCTACAATTAAAACTACAAATCATTGAAGAAAGAAATTGAAGAAGACCTCAGAAAATGGAAAGATCTCCCATGTTCTTGGATAGGCAGAATTAATATTGTCAAAATGGGCATACTACCAAAAATGCTATACAGATTCAATGCAATTCCAATTAAAATCCCAATGATGTACCTTACAGAAATAGAGCAAGCAATCATGAAATTCATCTGGAAAAAATAAGAAATCCAGAATAACTAAAGCAATCCTTAGCAGGAAGAATGAAACAGGGGGTATCGCAATACCAGAACTTCAGCTATACTACAAAGCAATAGTAACAAATGGCATGGTATTGGCACCAAAATAGACAGGTAGATCAATGGTACAGAATAGAGGACAGGGACACAAACCCAAATAAATACAATTTTCTCATACTACACAAAGGTTCCAAAACTATGCAATGGAGAAAAGATAACCTCTTCAACAAATGGTGCTGGGAAAACTGGAAATCCATATGTAACAGAATGAAAATAAACCCCTATCTCTCATGTTGCACAAAAATCAACTCACAATGGATCAAGGACCTTGAAATCAGACCAGAGACCCTGCATCTTATAGAAGAAAATTAGGTTCAAATCTTCATCTTGTTGGTTTAAGATCAGACTTTCTTAACAGGACTCTCATAGCACAAGAAATAAAAACAAGAATCAACAACTGGGATAGATTCAAACTAAAGATCTTTCAACAAAGGAAACTATAAGCAATTTGAAGAGAGAGCCTGCAGAGTGGGAGAGTATCTTTGCCACTCATACTTCAGATAGAGGACTAAGTTCCAGAATATATAAAGAACTCAAAAAACTCTACACCAAGAATACAAATAACCCAATCAACAAATGGGCTAATGATATGAACAGACGCATCACAGAAGAAGAACTACAAACAATCAACAAACATACAAAAAAATGTTCACCAACCTAATGAATCAAACCTCATTACCCTATGTGAATGTATGCGTATGCAAATGGTATGCTGTTACTCCATGTAAAAACAGAAACAACATGCATCCCATTTGTTTACAATAAAAATAAATTTAAAAAAAAGACTGATTAGTATTAGGTTAAGGCACTGACACAACTGACCCAGAGAAGAATGATCAAGGAAAGTTTAGGGAACTCAGAAAAAAACTAACAGAGAAGACTGAGCACTATTAAGTGAGTGACACTCACACTCATGACCAAAATAAGACTGAGAAAGAACAGGTCAGATGAACTTAGCAGCTTAAACAAAGAGATTTAGCCACATTAGGACAAGGACAATAAAATTGAGGACCTGGTGGAATTGAAGCACTGTGGATGAGGGGCACTACCACAGAACACAGAGCACCCTCAGCAATGATGGGTGAGGGGAGACTTAGGGCAGGACACAGAGAATCATGAACAACATTAAATGAGGTTTTTTTTTTTACCACATGAGTCAGAGGATACAAACTTCTTTTGGAAGAGAGGTGCTCATCAAGATGATTCACAGTCTTTGAACCCTTATCAAGGGAGTCCCTCAGGCCATGGTCTCAGGTAGTTTAGAGGTGAAGTGACACTGCCACATTTTCAAACATCCAGAGAGGTCCTCCATGAATGCAGAAAATTGTCCTTGGGAAACTTTCACATTGTCCATTGACAGGGTGCATTTTGCCTGAATCAGGTGTCCTTGGAGTTCTACTCTCTTGTCAAAAGGGAACAACTAGTGACATATCAGAGAAGATTCTGAAAATTCTTAAATATATTTTTCTTCTACTCTTCAGAAAGATGTCAGAAATTCTGTCTGAACTACATCACCCATAAGACATCAGTTCCTTGATAAAAGGTGTGTAAATTGTTGATGATGAATGGTAGAATGAGATCCCCAGTGCTATGGGCATTGACATCCTTAAAAATTATCTTGGGTTTTCAGGCATTGGAAAGGAGTCAGTACGCATGGCAGCACTGAGGGCCTATTGAGTTTTTTCAAAAGAGGAGGCATCCACATTTGTCTAAACTTCCACAGTAGTGCTGGTGTTGACACACAGATAAGGTCTGAGATGGTGCATTAGAAGGAAAGGGGCCCTCCCAGATATTTCATTCAAACTATCAAGTTGCTTTGGGCTCAGTAGAGACTGCACAATGGTGGTGCAACTCCACCATCCAATAATACCCACAGGGAACTGAGCACCGGTGTGAAAGTGGTGCTCACCCACATGACTCAGAGGACCCTGACTAATGGCATGGGAGTGGAGATTAAGTACAGGACGCAAATAATAATTGGATATGTTTGGAGAGGGTCACTCACCCACAGGTTTCAGAAGACCATGAGTAATAGTGGGGCAGGTGAAATTAAGACGCAAACCATAAAAGACTGAGCAAGCTTAGGCTCTCTATGATCAAAAACAGGAGCCAGAGGAGTTTGAGTTAAGTTTGACTCTGGGAATGTAGCACATGGAACAGAGGAGACTGAGCACTGCTGGGTGAGAGGTGCTCACAGAGGTCCCAGAGTATACTGGGCATCACTGGATTGGGATGTTCACCCATAGGACACAGAGGAGACAGAGTACTTGAGGGTAAGTGGCACTCCAACACAATATTTAGAAAAAAATAAACATCTGTGTGAAAGGGATTCAGATGACACTGAGCGATGGTTTGTGAAGGGAGATTAAGGACAATATTGAGCAATGTCAGGTGAGGGGCACTCACTCACAGGACTCAGAGGAGTGTGGGCAAGAATTACCTTGGGGAACCTAAAACAGCACACAGAGAAGACTAAGCACTATAAGGTGATGGACGCTCACCAAAATCACCCAGATAAAATGAGCAGGAAATGGTTTGTTAAATGAGAAAAAAGAAAAAGAGGAAACTAAGCACTATTTGATGAGGGATGCTCACCCACAGGTCACAAAAAAAGAAGAAAGACAGGTTATTTGAAAATTGTAGCTTTAGCAGAGAAGGCTGAGCAATGTTAGGAGAGAGACTATCACCAAGAGGATCCAGTGGAATCAGAGCACTAATGGGTGGTGGGCACTCACACACAGGAATCAGAGTACTCTAAACAATGCTGAATGAGGTGAGATTTTGGCAGGACCCAGAGAAGGTTGAGCGATGTTCAACTACCTATGATCATGCTTGGGAGCCAGATGAGGCTGCAATAAGATTGGTTATGTGAACTTAGTACATGGCACAGAGGAGACTGAGCACTGCTAGGTGAGGGACATTCACCCAGAGGTCCCAGAATATTCTGAGCACTGCTGGATGAGGGGAG
The DNA here is from genome assembly GCF_902686445.1 of Sciurus carolinensis. Classification (NCBI taxonomy): domain Eukaryota; kingdom Metazoa; phylum Chordata; class Mammalia; order Rodentia; family Sciuridae; genus Sciurus; species Sciurus carolinensis. Next base: position 63,846 of record NW_025920356.1, read on the forward strand.
CTCACCCAGAGGAAACAGAGGATGCAGAGTACTGGAAGATAAGGGGCACTCTGAAATAATATTCAGGGAAAACTGAGCACCTGTATGTGACTGGTTCTCACCATAGGATTCAAATGACCCTGTGCATTGGTGTGTGAATTGACATTAAGTACAGGACCTAGAATGCCACTTGCTGCCACTTGCTGCTTGCCTCCAACCAGCAGGAAAAATGACACGTACATTTCAGAGGTTCATGAAGCAGCTTCCGCTTTATTTGGATAACACCCTCAATATATAAGCAGTCTCATGCATATGCAAGTGTTATGAGATATTTCCATCCAATCCTTTTAAAGGTCAAGCCATCACGAGCTCAAGCATACATGTAAGATATATCTGTCCATGCACTAGGCGATTGAACTAATTATCATACAACCAATGGTAAATGCTTCCTGTTTTTCTCAAGGCACATTCAGCACTCCATTTGGCTCTCTGCCAGTCACCATCTTTGGATGCATGTGGCGTAACCCGGGGACCCGCATCTCGCCCGCCACACTAGAGAAGTCTGTGCACAGTGAGGTGTGGAGTACTCACACACAAGACCCAGAAGGGTTTGAGAAGGATTGCATTGGAGAACCTGAAACATTAAAAAGAGAAGAGTGAGCACTCCAAAGTGAGGTGTGCTCACTATAGGACCCAGAAAGGAAGGAGCATGGAATGGTTAGGGAACTCAGACAAAGGAAACAGAGGAGACTGTGCACTGTTAGGTGAGGGGGACTCACCCACAGAACCCAAAGGAAACTTAGTAATTATAGGTTAGGCAAAAGTAGTTCACCCTTGAAGATTCAGAAGAAATCCCAACACAGGACTGTGATCTGTCCTTGTATCAATGATTCTTAGCCAGGGTCACCAGTGACCAAGCAGAACCTTTCCTCCACCACAGACCCACCAAGGGTACCAAGTGCTACAGAATGAGACATATTTTTATTATTACAATGTCTCCCCCATAGACTTCCCCAGGGACTGTGGTTTTAGAGGAGACTGAGATGAAGGGCCCCTGGGGAGGTAAGGGGACCCTTTGTGTCTGCAGGACAGCAGTTCAGCCGGGGTTCCTGGTGCAGTGGGGCCTAGGTGCTCTCTCCTCCTCACTCCCTGTTCCTCCTCACTCAGGTTGATTCCCTGTCACCCATGGTCACCATGGAAGCACTGTGACTACCATCAAAATTTGATAGGGCAGACATTCAAATAGGTCATTGCCATAATCTGGAGGATGTGCAATGGTACTGAGGTTATCTAGAATCACCATAGCCACTGGTGTCAACCCCCAGGCCATGGTTGGGGGGAAGCAGACTGGGTCGATATATGTCTTTTGCCTCTCCAACTTAAATGGGCTGGCAGGAGAGAAGAGTACCTTGCTTGTGTCTCTGCAGCAAAGGAGACCTTCAGCCTTTGATTACCAGGAACTTTGGTATATTCTGTGAATGAGCAAGTGCCTTCTCACATATAAATGTACATATGTAAAAAGAAAAATAAAAGAAAAAAGTATATATATACATACATATATACATACATATCATATTGAGCCAGACAAGATGGTGCATGGCTTTAATTCCAGCTACTCAGGAGACTGAGGAAAGAGGATCATAAGTTTCAGGCCAATCTGGGCAACTTAGTGAGACCCTGTCTCAAAACAATATAAAAGGGGCTGAAGATGTAGCTCAGTGATAAGCAACCCTGCATTTGAACTCCAGTACCAGGAAAAGAGAGAGTGAAAGAGAGATAGAAAGAAGAAAGAAGATATGATTAAAATCATTACAAAACATAAATAACAACCACAAAGAGATACCACTATGTCCCTCTGAAAATGACTGGAATAAAAAAGGACTGGCCATACAAAGTTCTGTCCAAGTAATGGACAATGGAACTCTCATACACTGTTGGTGGGGAGAAATGGTATGACCCCTTTGGAAAACAATCTGTCAGGTTCTTACAATGTTACTATTGTATTTCCCAAACATTCTAGGCATTGATTGTACACTAAAATATTTTTCCTAAAGTAAACATTGTCCCCCAAACATTTTTAAAAAATTGATTCTCATCACCACAAAAATTAATTTAATTAGACAAAATCCTTAATCAATTAAAAATAGTCAAAATGGGAACAATTCAAATGATAATAAAAATGTAGTATATCTAGCAAAAATAAGAATAAATTTTAAAATAATAAGGTCACATAAAAGGAGTAAAAAATGAATAGGCAATTTATAATTCCCTTTATAACAAATGAAAACTGTTCTGCAGTGACAAAAGATCAGTGTTTTCCTGAGAATGAGGCAAAGTGACATGAAGAAGGAATCTAGAGAGGGATAGGTGAAGGGAATTGCAAAGGGATATAAGAAGGATTTCTGAGGTGATGTGTATGTTTATTATCTTTATGGTAACACTGAATTAATCAGTACACTTGTATGTTAAAACTTACTAAAACTAGCATATATTTTATGTAGGTAGAGTAGTCTTTGATATAATCAAATAAATCTGTCTGATGGTTTCTATTATTCTCTTGTTTTATTAATGTGTCTACCCTAAGATCAAATTGATCCATACTACATATAACCATGATAGAAATGATTATTTGTTATCATATAATGATATATTGATGCTCATTTCCTTTTGAAGTATAGAAATAAAAATTTTGTGTTCAAGGAAAATAATCATGATACTTAAGAGTAATTGGTTATCTTAGGGAATGTTACATAATATATGTCATTCAAACAGAGAAAACTGTATTTGAACAGTAATTCTTATTTTTGAAAATATTAATATTTAGTAGCTAATATTTTAACTAACATTGCTTAGAAAACTTCATTAAAATGTGTAAAACATGAAGTCACCAGGAAAGAAGCATTATAATCTCAAATTTCTAGAAACAGCTAAAATTTTATATTTCCACACCCATTAGAGTGATACACAATCTATGCAGAAAGAGAAAAAACTGACCTCATACGCAATACCTACCATACTTTTACTCAACAATACACTTCTGACCCCAGGAAAGTGCAGTTTGTTATTTTATTTTATTTTTTGTTGTTTTATTTAATCTCACCTATCATGCAAGCAATGCTGCAGCTGTGGACACTAGCTGGGTATCCTTTAATTCAGTACAGTTCTTACACACAATTCATTTCTTAGCCCACAGAATGTGGAATCAATCTTGAAGACCACACATCCCACATTTTAGATGCCAATCACAAACCCATGTTGTTTTGCTTGTTTTTCTGACCCACCAGCTGTAAGTCAGGACTTGCACAGTCCCCTTCTCAGGTTTGATTAACTTGCTTGAGCAACTCAAAGAATGCAGAAAAACATATTTACCAGTTTATTATTAATAATATTAAAAAGGACACAGATGTAGAAATATGTAGGACAAGCATGAGGGAAGAGGCCTGGAGCTTCCATGTCTTCTCCAGGTGCCACACTCCATGAATCTCTATCTGTTCATCTATCCATAAACTCTCTGAACCCAGCATTGTGGAGTCATTTATATAGGCTTCATAATATAAGCACAATCAAAGCATGGATGACCATTGAGAAATGGAACTGGAAAAGCATATGATCTTATCCTACTAGACTGGGTAGAAAAGCTCAGCAAGTCTTTTTAAAATTTTTCTTAGCATCTCTGTATAGCAGTCCTTTCTCCATTATATGGGGCAGGACTCTTACTGACATGAGTGTCATATGACCTATTATCAGACCACAGATGTTAATGAATTTTTTATGGTCAGATCCAAGACAGAGGAACGTCAGAGACTCTATGACCTGTCTTAGGAAAGAGAAATTCTAGTTATTGAGTCAGGAATTATGAATATGGATATATAGATAAAGACATAAAGGGATAGATAGATATCTCACATGTGCAAATTGCTAAATATAATTTATACATTAGTATATAGATTTGTGTATGTGTATGTATACATATATATGTGTATGTTACTGAAAACACAATCAGGCAAGGTGGTGCGTGCCTGTAATCCCAGCTACTTGGGAGGCTGAGAAAAGATGATCACAATTTCAAGGCCAGTCTGAGCAACTTAAAAAAATTCTGTTTCAAATTAAAAGAAGCCTGGACATGTAGTAGAGAGGAAGAGTGCCTCTAGCGTGTATAAGGCCTCACTCCCCAACACTGTAGGATGAAGCTTCTTGCTCAAATGACTGCTCTTAAGCATTTCTAAGCTGTAGTCAAACAATGCATTCCAGTTTATTTCAGGACAAATGTACGATCAAAGGAAATAAGTTATCCCTGTTACATAGCAGCACTGTGTTCTGGGACCATGGTGTGACTGCAGAGAGCATCAATTGTCCAAAGTTTCATTGAAATTCATGCATGAAACAGTTCCAGAAAACTAACTTCAAGTACTGTTGCTGCTTCAAATAAAGTGCATGTTGCAATGTCACAAATGATTTAAAATTGATGTACCTTATGTTTGAAAGCCCTTTTCATTTGTGCTAATTCATTCAGATTCAAACCTCAGTGGTCTCCCTGAGAACAGAGATCAATCCTACACATTGAATCTGCTTGCTGAAACTGCTCACATTAAGCACTTATTAAGTGTTCTTAACTAGCACATTCAAAAATTATTTCAGGACCAAAATACACACTGGACTCACAAAAGAGCTGTTTATTCTATTAGGATCAGTTTCTTGGAGCAAAGTGCACCTTTGAAAAGGAACAATTTCTCAGAGTTCTTGATATTCACTGGTGAAACATTTTCTAAAAACACTATCTAACAGCATGTACCATTGGCAATGGTACAAATGCTTTGAAATGAATCCATACCCTCTGGTTCTTGAAGCACTTTTGCTTTGTGCTAATTCATCCAAATTAAAACCACAGTGTTTGCATTCCAAACAGAGCAAGGGCATATAGGTTGAAGCTGCTTGCTGAAACTACACTGTTAAGCATGCTATAGTGTTTGAGGACATTCAAACATAGCTTAGGTAAAATATTCAAGTGTGGCCTTTAAGAGTGGTTTGCTTCAATTACAACCAACTTCTTGGAGTGGATTAAAACTTAAAAGAGGATCAGTTTCTCAACTTTCATAGAAATCCATTGATGAAACACTTTCAGAAAATTCAATTTGACACCATATATGTTTTGACAATGATGCAAATGCTTTGAAATAAAACCAATTCTTCTGATGCTTGAAAGTGACCTTGCTTTGATCTACCACATTCACATTCAAACAGCAATGTTCTCACTGTAAACAGAATCAGTGCATACAGGATGAAACTTCTTGCTTAAACTTCTCTTCTTAGGCACTTCTAAGATGTAGTCAATGCATTCTAGGATATTTCAGGCCTAGAATGTTACAAACAAAGGTAACAAGGTATCACTTGTACCAAGGAGCATCATCTTTTGGAACCATGGTGGAACTACAGAGAACATCAATTGTCTATAGTTTATTGAAATTCACTTGTGAAACTTTTCTGAACTGTCACTTCACATGCATTTGCTGCTTCAAAATAAATGCCTCTTTCAATATCATACATGATTTGAGATTTTTATACATTGCATTTTTGCACATTTTCGCTTTGTGGTAATTCATCCACATTCAAACCACACTGTTCTAACAGAATGCCAACTGGGGGCATACAGGTTAGAGCTGTTTGCTGAAACAAACACTTCTCCTGTTAAGTGTTTTCAGTCAGCACATTCAAAAATTATTTTAGGTCCAAAATACAAATCGGGCTCACAAGAGAGTTCTTGCTTCTATTAGGATCAGTTTCTTGGAGCAGAGTGCACCTTTGAAGAGGAAAAAATTTTCAAAGTCTTATTGAAATGCACTGGTGAAACATTTTCAAAAAACATAATTTAACAGCATAGACCGTGGCAATGGTACAAATGCTTTCAAATAAAACCACTGATTCTGGTGTGTGAAAGCAACTAGCTTTGTGTTAATTCATCCAAATAGAAACCACAGTGTTCTCATTTCAATCAGAGTGAAGGCACACAGGTTGAAGCTGCTTTCTGAAATTTCTCCTCTTTGGAAATAATATCCCTTTTTCAAACAGCACAAAGCACGTTTCAAGCCCAACATAAGAAGAAAAGGAACAAGTGAATTGTTGTAACTGGGAACATCATTTACATGGAACCTGGTGTGACTGCAGAGAATATCAATTTCCCAGGGACTTATTTAAATCCATTCCTGACACTTTTTCAGAAATTTCTTTTCAAGTGCAGTTTCCCTTTGAATGAGCTGACCATTTTAATGTTACAAACTCTTTGAAAGGGGAAACCTCATGTTATAATGTACATTTGCTTTTTGCTTATTCATCCAAATTCAGACAACAGTGTTAAGAATGAAAACAGTGTGAGAGCATACAGGATAAAACTGCTTCCTGAAGCTACACTGGTAAGCACATTTATGGTGTTCTCTACAGCATATTCAAAAAGGATTTCTGGAAAAATACACAAATGGGTCTCATAAGAGTGCTTCTGCTTCTTCAGGACCAACATCTTGGAGCAGAGTGAAACTTTCAAGAGGATCACATCTGAAAGTCTCAATGAAGTGTGTTGTTGAAAATTTCAAGAAAACTCTATTTAATAGGATATACCAGAAATCAATGGTAAAAATGCTTTGAAATAAAAGCATTTCTTCTTATTCTTGAAAGTGCTCTTAGATTGTGCTACCACCACCAAACTCATACCATGATGTTCTCAATGCAAACACAGTGAGAGCACAGTGGATGAAACTTCTTGATGAAACTTCTGCTCTTATGCATTTCTAACCTGTAATCATACAGCACATATCAGGGTATTTTACACACAAAGTACAAACAAAGGTAAGAAGATATCCCTTGTACCCAGCAGCACTGTCTTCTGGAAACATGGTTTGTGTTCAGAGAACAATGGTAACATAATATAAAACAAAAGTTTACAGATGTCTTTCTGTCTCTGTTCCAAATCACTAGGAACCCAAGTAAAAATTAATTCAAAATATTCTTCATATTTGGACTATTCATATCACTGACCAAGAACTTTTCATTCCACTGAGACAGAAGACAGCATCAGTCTATGAACCAGAATTTTGTGATCAGCAGCAAATACAATTATATCATTTAACATTTTATGTTTTAAATGATTTTCCATTTTTAAATGTTTTCTTCAAGAAAATCATGTGATGAACATGGCTCCATAGAATGACAGAATGGTAATGTATGACTAGTACTGGAAGTCTGTGACTGGCACTGCAGGTAGCCTGTTTTCATGTTGGTATCAGGTGTCACATCCAGGCCTGTTCCCAGCAGCTTAACTTGAAGCACTGGCCCAAAAGTCTCAGTCTTGTAGCATATGTAAGAAACCTGAGAATGACATCTGCAATACAGTAAAATTAGTTCCATCATGTATTTTTATAGTGCTAGGGAGCACAGCACAAATGCAGTTAATTGAGAATTGTGAAGGAAGAAAAGGAGTTGAAAAGTCTCAGTCTGATCACTAGGAATGCAATTCCTGTCCTCATGTACAAAATGTTGCTAATATAACTCACTATCATGCATTTCTGAACACTATCTTCTTTATAACAGAGTAGGAAAGACAGGTTCATTAATTTAAAATCAGCTCTGTAGTTCTTTGAAAGTCCATCAGTCACATCATTTACTTGACTGGTTACTTAGTTTTAGTCTATGGCAAATTTTTCCTCTACCCAGTGATCTTGAGACACATCTTTATCAGCATAATATTGTACAGTAATTAAAGATACTAGAAGCCAAAATCATGCAGCATTATAATACATCCACTTTTTAATAGTATAAATCATTCAGAGAGAGCAAGCAATACATTCTATATTTTTGGTCATTACTCAATATTTTGTATTATTGAGGTAATTAAAATAAATTTCAAAAAGATAAAATTTTGACACTCTTACAAATAATGTTAAACTTGAAAGATGATAAGCACATGATATTACTTAAATCATTAATTAATAAAAGAAAAGTATGAAGTTATAAACAGTTAAATGATTTCCAAAATCTCAAAATTTACAAAAATTGGATTGGTAATTCTGAAATGCATTCACAAAGATACATAAATCTGGCTTTTTCTACCAGGGAAGAAATGCAGATTAATTGGTTTTCTATTCATCAGACACAATATATATATATATATATATATATATATATATATATATATATATATATATATATATATATGTATGTATTAGGTATATGTTATCAGTTACATTCAGTTTATAAACTTGCAAAAGAGCTCAAAGTTTAGAGCCCTGTTAGAATGAGATAAGTATAAAACATAAGCAAGTTGCTTGCTTTTCTCTGGGGTTCCTCTCTGCCACATCCAATGTGGATGAAAAAAGCATTAACTTACAGGGGAGGATGTTGGTTGAATATTACTCCATTGCCCAAAAAACTTAAGTACTCCACAAATACACAAGAGCCAATACTCTTTTTAAATGAGAGGAGTAGTAACAGGTCTGGCCATACCACCTCTGGCTTCTTACAAAAACAACCTGCCCAACTCTATTTTATTTATAATATACAGGTAAAGGGGGCAAGGACTGGGAAGAGCTTCTTCTGCAATGGACAGAGTAGGGTGGAGTAAGGGGAGCCATTCTTTTAAGGGGGAATATTGCAGAAGGAGATAGGGAACCCCTCCCTTGCAGCACCACTTGCTTCCTGGCAGTTCCTAGCAGTCAGGCATATGTGTAACATGGCTCAATCTAATCTGATTCTGCTAAACAGGGATGGGGTCCCACGTCTCTCCCTTTTTACTATTTTTAAATTCAAATAATGGGAAGTTATGTTGAGTCTCCAGATTTTGGTTCTGAAAGAGGCTCTGAGGTCCTGGCTCTTGGTTCTGAGAGTATGGCAACCTATTATCACAACACAAAAATAATTAAAAGCAAATATATCATTTCAATATTATAGCATTCAATTTAGGAAATATCTGGTCAACAAGAAATACAGTCCATGAGATCAATTCTACCTTTTGTATATCCTGAGTGTAGTGATGTTCAAAAATCCAGGTTATTATTACTGTATGTCAAAGGTCCATTAATTGATGTTTAATTATTTCTTAGTCCCATCAGGAAGTATATTTTATTGTAAAAAATATACATGCTTACGTCAGTATGATATTTATGCCTTTGCTTAAATTTGAGAGCAAAAGTCTTATTATATTTGTAATAGTAACTGTTAAAGCATTTAATTTAAAACTAAACTTGCAGAGACTATTTCATCTTAACAGAAATAATCATGTACCTAGATTTAATGAATGTGGGAACAGATATAAACTTGAAAGAATATATTAAATTATATATGAAATAAATTATCATCAAAGAAAACTGTTAGAATATAAATGTGAATTATTCATCTTTCTAGTTTAATATTAATCAGTTTGTTGGATTCTAATTTGGTCATTATTACATGGTTGCCAGCAGTGCAAAGTTATATCCAAATAATAGGGAATAGTCCAAATTACATGGATTTTCAAAAATCAGAATGAATGTACATGTAATCTTATTTTGTATTCTGAAAATACTTTTGAACAATACAATTATTTGCCAGTTCCTTAGATCTTTCATAGCATTAAAGATTTATATTAAACATGGTTGCTTGCAAATTCTTTATAAGAAGAATTAAAAGTGAAACATTTAGTGGCAATGTTGCCATGTAAGACCTTTCTGGCTTTGAATTTTCTAGAGAAAGACATTTTGATATAACTGTCTTTCATCAATTTTTGAAGGTATATCCAAAGACACATTCACCACCTCTAACATATGCAGCATTGGCAAGACATTTGTATATTTTATCCATTTAGGAAAGGCAGCATATTCTATGGCAGATCAATTAAGGCAGTAAGAAACTGGTGGATATTTCATAGAAATGACTGGTTTTACATGAGAAAGTCCCATTCTAATAACTGTTTGAACATACAATCCTAAGTTCCAAGGGCCTGTATAATTAGCTGGCCTAGTTATTCCTTATGCTGTCTTTTTTTTAAAAAAGGCTTTATCTAGAAAGCCAGTCTATAATGGGAACAGCATATAGATAAGTTTCTATTACAGTCAGTATAGTCAAATCCATTTACATGGGTGAGTTTCTGCACAACATCACATCATATAAATATCATCAGTAAATTTTGGGATTGATTCTCCAGTCCACATTGTTGGATGTATTAAAGGTAGATCTGAGAAATGGGCCCAACCTATTTCCCATATACTTCACTTACCTGAGAGTTCAATAGAGGCAGCATATAAATATTGTGGTTGGGGATTTAAGGTCTCTTTATCATCAAATTTGGTGCATTCTCTTGCTCCATGTGTCACTTAGTAGTGGTAAAACCTCTATCATAATATCTAGAAAAATTTTTTTTGAAATTAAGTAGGTTTATATAGGGATGTGTTTCCCTTTTTATTTTTATTTTTCTTAAATTGTAGAAAAAATTGATCTAAACTGGAGAATTATTAATCTTAAATTTTAGACAATGTCCTAGTATTGTACAAATATTTAAAATATAAGAAGTAACTTATTAAATATTTCTATTTGTCCAGGAAGATTAAGAAAGATTAAATGTTGTTAAGTTGAACAGGGCATTACAATAAGATAAGGCCCAGGTTCCACCAAATATAAGGTTTGATTTTTCTCTAATGGTGGGCTGAGTTACAGAGCTATAAAATGCACTCAGTACAGACACTGGAAATTAGTCTCATGACCTATTTGTTTTATAGGCAATGGACTTATTCTAAATTAACTTAAACTATTATATTAGACTTGGAGTATTTGTCAGGATAGTGATTTAATACATTATATAAAAATCTTAGAATTCATGTCATTGATCCAGCAATTATATTTTAAGTGTTCTATGGAAAGATAATTATTACATATAAAGCTATAGTTTTATAAATGTTTAATAACTTTTTTAAAGTAGTAAAACTAGTCCAAATGTCCAACATAGGATTTTGTATAAAATTTTATAAATTTTATAAGTTTATAAATAAAATATACGATGAAAATCTGGCATTAAAAGTAATGTTGTAAAAGACTACTAATTGTGTGCAACCTAAAACAATGTTATGTTTTAAAATGAACAATTTACTTGTGTATATACAAAATATGTATACCTCTGAGCTTATGTGTAGAAATCAGTTTATAAGATTTAGTGTATGTTAATAATAATTGTTAGAACCTCAAAAAATACTTTTTCATGTACTTAATTTTTCCAAAGTGGATCTCTTGAAAAAATACATGGAAGATACCCTACCCTTGAAATGATCTTTAGCCTATTTATCTGAATATTATTTTATAAAATCCCACATATAATTATTTGAATTAATATAAATTAAGTAGCATAATCTAATATCACATCTGAAACATGAAACAGACAAGTCAAGAACTTCCATCCTCTCTTGGGGGAAGGTGTCAAAATACTTTCCATATTGTTATACTTTAAATAAGCCCAGGTCTTCTGGATGTCCTCTAAAAATAGAGCTAAGTTTAATTTTAGTGTAGAGAATAATATAAAAACTGTATAACTTATGTTTGTTTAATTTTAAAATATTAAATGATTCAATAATCTTTTAAATTAATTTATTTTTATTATATAAGTTTATAAAAGACCATCATAGTAAAAGATTTAGTGTCAGAAGCAACAGTTTAATAACACATCTCTGTAAATCTAATATTTTAAAGACATCTTTATCAGGAAAACAAGAATATAATTAATGAAATAAGTCAGTACTATTTACCATGGTTAATGAAAACAAAGTGATTGATACTTCATATTAATTAAATTTGGCTTTAAAAGAGAAATTTAAAATTTGGAATGGAAGTTTGTATATTAAAATAAATTACTGTTAAACCAAATTGTATAAACCAAAATGTCTTTGAAATTAATATTTTTAAGTAATAGAAACTCAACACTCTTAAGAAATTATTTTCTTAGGATGAGAAATTAATGTTTCAAGTATTTTATTGTTCTTCCATCCTTTAGAAGGTCCAATTAATAGGGTTTTGTGAAAAGTTCTTATCTATATTTGTAAATACCTTTTATGATAGAAACTTTGAAGAATCAAATACTTAATAATCCTAGCTATTCATGTTAATTACATATAGCCAATTTTACTACATATATAACCAATTATATGTAGTCAATTTAATTGCATGTAAATCTTTTGAATATTATTTTTCAGAAACTTTGTTTTAATTTTTACAACATGTTATAGTCTTCTTTTTATCAGGTGAAAAAAAAAAACTTTAGGCACTTACATATTACACCTAATAGTCTAAATGCTAGTATCTTTCTTGTTTATGAAAACATAGAGAATAGAGGAATTATAGACCTTCTTTTATTAAACAAATTACAAACAAGTCTAATGTTTAAATATATTTTTGTTAAGAGAATCTTATATTTTCATATTTATTGCGATGTTCCAATTGACTATCTTTTAATATTCCATTCTTGTAAATCAATTGTCTCCCAAAATAAAAACTTATGTATTTAATTTTATTCACCTCAAATTAATTTATTCTTAATTGCAAAAGTAAAACTATCAAACAAATGTAAATAAAAATATTAATAATTTCTTAACTGTTTAAAAGAAACATTAGAAACAAGGGTTATAGGTCTTAAATATTATAGAATATAGCAATATTATTATTTCTTTGAACACCTGGAAGAATGACAATTAAGAAGTTTTTTACCTGGAAATGTAAGTTAATAAGCATAAAGAAGACTTTTATTTTTTGTTTACTCAATATAAATCAAATCTCATTTATTGACATGAATTAAGGTTATATGGATCTATTTTTATTTTAATTCTAAAATGTGAAGATTCTCCTTTAACTGTAAGAAAATTTTAAAATTATGTAAATATCATCATTGTGTGCACACATTTATAGATTTTCAAAATAGGAAACTTTTATAATTTATTGTGAGTAAGTGAAACTACATAGCAATGAAAAAACATGTACTATACATTGATTATCTTGTCTAAGAGTTTAAGATATAAAAAAAAATTCAAAATATTTTGGGTTTCTGGCTTTTGTCCTGATGGTTGTTATTCACCTTTAAAAGCATCCCTAAAAAGCAAAAGATTAATCCACAAAAAAGTACAATCAGAAGATCTCTTATCATCTTCTGAAAATCTTTTCTTTCACTTTTTAAAATTTTCTCTTGGGTTCGAGTGCTCCTAGTTATCCTGCATTTTTCTCTATTTTCATTTCAATGTAAGCCTTCATTGAGACCTGTAAGGAACTAAAAGAAAGATGATTGGTTCCAGAAAAGCTATGATGCTGAGAAAATTTTAATCATTTCTTATTTTTAGGACAGGTTTGAATGACAAAGAAAATTATGAGACCTTATTTTCTCTTACTTTTGAGAATGAAGCTACTATGCTAATCTCCTTATTGAGATATTCCATTGACTATACACCATTTGTCTATGACTGTCTTTCAGGTCTTTTGGATGAAAATTTTCAGGTTTATTTTTCTCTCAGTGACAAACAGGTTAAATCTTTATCATCAGGTAAGCTGAGAACAGGGCCTTGAAGTAAGGCCCATTTTGGATATTTTATGAACCATTAGTATGTTTTGGTTCTCACATCAGGGAAGTTGCTCCTTGGTGTAGAGTTTTCTAAGGAGGCTGTAAAGATTCTTAGTTAATTCCCTGTACCCAGGAATCCAAGACCTACAATATCCAGTTATCCCCAGGAAGCCTCTGTAATGACCTTGATTTTTTGCTTCTGTGGTAATACATAAAGGATGTCATCTACATATTGGAGAACATTACGATTGTTTTATCTATGAATTTTGTTAAGTCCTTAGGATTTCTCTATACAGGTGAGGGCTATCTTCATTTCTTGAGGCAACAATGTCCAGGTTACATTTTAAAAAGTTTGAAAAAATTTCCTGTGACCCCTGACAAATTTTTCTGGGTTCTACAGTTTTCTCTCTCTTGGTAGGTAATTCTCTCCATGTTCTTCATGACTATGTACTTATTTAAGCATAACTTTGTAAATCATAAGTCAATCACTGTCCAAAATCAGCAAATCACTTTGATACAATAATCATAGCCAAGATAATCTGAACTCCTTTCAATTTATCTTCACTAAGAGGAAGTTTGACACTTCTTATAGAGAAAAATCAAAAGTCATGGTTATCTGTATATACACAGAAAGACATTTTACATATATTCGTATATTTGATGGTTTCTGCATCCTATTACATTGCTTTTGATTAATGATCATTTTACACTTGTTTATCAATTATTAAGTATGAACAGTGGATAATATAAAACAACTAGCTTGTCATATATATGAAAGGAGTACCAATGAAACTCATTTGCGTGGAATTGACCTGAGAATGTGGTGGGGAGCACAACACAAATTCTCAGAACAGATCTGGAAGTCTCAATTGCTAAGGTGTGGGTTCTCCATGTGAGAGTGTTCCTGTCTTACTACTGGAAAATAAAGATGCACTTTAATTTTTATTAGAAAATATTATTATGGGGCCTGGTTTAGTGTACTGCAAAATGCTGAAAAACTTATCTATACTAAATACATTGTACTTGGTTCAGGAAAGAATTTCAGACAACTTATATTTTTTGGTATATTTAAAAAATTTTAATTGAGTGATAGAGACAATGTATAAAAAATAATAATGTTCAAGTGTGTCACTTAGCCCATTGATTGAGTTGTTTATTGGTGTTAAGTTTTTATACTTCTTTCTATATCCTAGAGATTAATGCTTCATCTGAGGTGCATGAGTCAAGATTTTTATCCAGTACTTAGGTTCTCCCTTCACATTATTGATTGTTTCTTTTCTAAAAAGAAGCATTTTAGTTTGACTCTATCCCATTTATTGATTCTTGCTTTAACTTCTTGAACTTGAGGGGTCTTCTTCAGGAAATCAGGTCCTAGGCCAGCATGGTGGAGAATTGGCCTATTTTTTCTTCTAACAGTCGCAGAGTCTCTATTCTGTTGCCTAAATTTTTGATCCATAGTGAGTTGAGTTTTGTGCAGGGTGAGAGATAAGGGTTGAATTTTATTTTGTTGCATGTGGCTTTCCACTTTTCCCAGCACAATTTATTGAAGAAGGTGTCTTCTTTCCTGTGAATGTTTTTGGCACATTTTTCTAGTATGTGTTACCTGTATTTATGTGAATTTGTCTCTGTGATTTCCATTTTGTACCACTGGTCTACATGTCTGCTTTGGTGCCCACACCATGCTGTTTTTATTACAACAGCTTCAAAGTATAGTATGAGGTCTGGTATTGTGATGCCTCACCTTCACTTTTCATGCTAAGGATTGCTTTGGCTATTCTGGGTTTCTTATTTTTCCAAATGAATTTTATGATTTCTTTTTGGTATTATGAAGAATATCATTGGAATTTAAATAGGAGTTGTGTTAAATTTGTGTAAGTCTTTTGGTCATATCACCATTTTGACAATATTAATTCTGTCTATCCAGGAACATGGGAGGTCTTTCAATTTTCTAAGGCTTTCTTCAATTTATTTCTTTAGTATTCACAACTTTTCATTGTGGAGGTTTCACCTCTTTTGTTAGATTGATTCCCAAATATTTTTGAGGTGTTTGTAAATGGAGTAGTGTACTTTATCTCTGTTTCAATGGATTTATTACTGATGTAAAGAAATGCATTTTACTTATGGGTATTGATTTTATACCTGTTACTTTGTTGAATTCATTTACTTTATAGAAGATAATGCTGGATGTTTTGTGGATTTTCCCATTATAGAATTATATCATTGACAAAGTGTCATACTTTGAATTCATACATATATATTCCTTTAATTTCTACCTTCTGTGAAGTTGCTCTGACTAGTTTCAAGGACAATATTGAATAAAACTAGTGAAAGAAGTCATTCTTGTCTTTTTCTAGTTTTTAAAGAAAATGCTTTCAATTTTTTTAAATTTAGAATCATGTTGTTCTTTGGTTTAGCAATATGATTTTTAAGATTTTGAGGTATTCTCTCTATTCTCCCTAGTTTTTCCAGTGTTTTGAACATAAAAGGGCACTGTAGTTTGTACTGTACTTTGTCAAATGATTTTTTTGCATCTATTAAGATGATCCTATAATGCCAGAATTTTATTGAGAATTTTTGCATCTATGTTCATCAGAGACATTGGTCTGAAATTTTCTTTCCTTGATGTGTCTTTGTCGGATTTTGGAACCAAGGTGATATTAGCCTCATAGAATGAGTTTAGAAAGGTTACCTTCTTTTATATTTCATGCAAATATTGAGGAGTATTGCTGTTATTTCTTCTTTGAAGGTCCTGTAGAACTCAGCTGAGAATCTGTCTGGATTTGGGCTTTTCTTAATTGGTAGATTTTAATGGTTTTTTCCTGTTCAATTACTTGAAATATTTCCACTCATACCATGTTTGATCTCCTGATTCATTTTAGGTAGGTCGTATATCTGTAAATTTGTCAATTCCTTCAATATTTTCTGTTTTATTGGAGTATAAATTTTTTATAATATTTTCAAGTCATCTGTATTTCAGTAGTGTCTGTTGTGACATTTTCTTTTTCATTGTATATTTTTTAGTTTGTGTTTTATCTTTTTATCTTTGTTAGTGTGCCTAGAGGTTTATAATATTTAATTTTTTTCAAAAAACCAACTTTATGGATTTTCAATTTTTTTCAATTTTTTGTTTGTTGAAATTTCATTGATTTCAGCTCTTATTTTAATTATTTATTCTCTTCTCATTTTGATGTTGGTGCACTTTTCTTTTTCTGGAGTTTTGAGATGTAATGTTAGGTCATTTAGTTGTTGACTCTTTATTCCTTTAGTAAATGAGCTCAGTTATGATCGCCCACCACCCGCGGGGACAATCACAACTCGTACGCTCTACTTGATCACAGGAACCAAAAGGACTTTATTCCACAAGTCTCAGACTTATATTGAGAACATCAGCCTATCAGAGAGTAGACTACTAGGAAAGTCAGCCTATCAAGGAACAGTCTCCAGGCAGATACCAGGATTGCCTCATGTACACCAGCCAACCAGAGTTACTTCCTAAAACTTGAATATGAGTGCAGCTATGTCTGGCAAGCTCCCAGGCACCATCTTAGAGATCAGGCCATGGTGCTGCTCTGGGGCCCTCAGAGCCTGCCCCTGACATCTCCCCCTTATTCTTTAAATAAAGAAAAGATGACTTGGGACCATGCCTGTCTTAGGTTGTCCATGGCAAATTACATTCTTACCTGTCATTGGAATTCTGAACTCCAGGTGTCAGAACCCTGTCTTAGGTTGGTATGCATTTTCACGTATCTTACCCGTCTTTGACTACTGGTCCAGCATGCTTAGCCATACTTGGGGGGATGTGCCTGTCTCAATGGCTGTCAAAGTCTGTACTATAGCCCGTTGATGACATCGGGCATCTTGGTGAGCTCTGATTTGGCTGCGTATAACATAGGCTATCCCTAAGCAGATAATAATCAGAACAGCTACTGTTCCAGCCCACTGTTAACAAAGAGAACATCTTGGATACCGATGCAACTTGAACCCTGGTGGCTTTGACTCTGAGTATCAAACGTAGATGACCAATTACCAGTAAGGTAGACAGAGAGATTTTTAGATAACATAACCACAGAGCTAAGGTTATTATAAGCAATAGGGGTGACACACACTGCTCTTAAAGGATAAACACATCCCAGTCCCAAAAGTTCTTGCAAGATATCCACTTGTTCTTGTAGTAAGTCCACTCTTTGATTTACTAGGAGTATGCCTGCTGTTAGATGTTGGTTTAGGGTCTCTTTAGTCTGTAAGGCTGCAGCTGTATTTTCAGCCAAGTGATTTTTGTTGCTGTCTGTATGGTTGTGTCAATGCTGCTGCTGCGGTTGCGGCTGCCAATGCAGAGACTGCTACCGTGGCGACCATGGCCTCTGTGATGCCAAAATCTCTCCTGTTTCTTGATAGTAACACTGGAAATTCCGCATCTGTAACAGATACTGGGACTGGTAGGAAGGTAGGAACACACATTAAGACTGCCAGCGGGAACCTAGAAGCATTCCAACATTGAGAGAGATAGCATAAATCTGAAGTACAATTGAGAGAAGCAGTTGTTTCATTAGTTAGCAGAAACATAAAAAGGGGGAAACACACAAACTGGGGTAGGTGGAAATGTACATAGTTGAACTGTCCCTCCTAAGAGACTAAAAAGAGGTTGTAAGTTAGTTCAAGGGGGGAAAGGCTACAAGCATCATGGTCATCAGGAGTACTTGTTGGTAGCCTTGGTACTGGTCAAGTTAGTCACTCAGGAACCCAGATAGGCTATGTTTTATCCTGTGGAAACACACAAACCAAGCCGTGACTCCAGTAAAGTGCCGGGTCCCGGCTATTCCATTGTCCTGTAAGAATGTCCTTCCATTTTACCGTTGCTCTATCATGTTGTTTAAGATTGCCATGTCTCTCAACAGCAGAGCGACCCTCATTATCCAGAGTTAAAAAATTTAAAATAAAGAGGCAAAGAGAAAGTTTATCTTTAGGGGACCTGAAGGTCTCCCCTATTCCCCCTTTTTGTTTATAAAGAGTATTTTTGGGGGTGAGATGTGCACGTTCAACAATACCTTGTCCTTGTGGGTTATAAGGTATACCTGTGGTTAGAATTATTTCAAATATAGTGAGAAATTGGTTCTTACCAAATTTAGTTTTTAAAGAAAAATTTAGACTCTATAACGTAGTACAATACTCTAACAGTTGCTTAACCATAATTGTACAAACCCCTATTTTTAAGACTAATCGTTCTAAAGAATAAAACTTAATAGACACAAAGTTAAGAGTAAATTAATGTTTCTAAGAAATCCTTGTTATTTTACCATGTCATTTTACCATATAGATTAAACTTTGGTTTATATTAGAACATTAGTATTTCACCTTAGGAGAAACCTTAAATAGCTTTAACTGTGTCACATACATACAACCAACTTAGTTACATGAAAACTTATTGAAATTTGCCCTTTACTTACATAGACTTTCTTAGCACTTAGACTCTCATTTATTTCATCACACAAGCACTTTCTTACCCAGAAACACTTCCTTTTCCCTTTTACTAAATATATTTCCATACTTAGAACCTTTTATTTTCTCTTTCCTGTTGACCCCTTTTTGTTCACCTTGTGAAACAACTCTTATGAAATTTCTGAATTTAGATAAATTACTGTTTTAACAAGATTAACTATTTTGTTATTTATAGTACTCTACATCAACATTTTATTAGTTTGACCACCTAGAGACTCGTGAGTTATTTTTAAGACATTTTACTTCTATTAGTTTACCCAATTTAAATTGAACCTCTTTAAATCACGTGCATTAAAAATATTTGGATCCATTTTTAAATTTTAATTTTAGGAGCACTCAAATTTGATACAGACAAAACATGACATTAGACAGCACGACATACACATAACACAAAATCAAAGGCCTTGAAACTTTATAGGTGAGTCTCCATTGCAATGTAACAGATGTTCAAAACTCTAGTTGAATAAAAAAAAATAGAACTAATCAAAAATGTCACGAGCTGAAAAAAAATGTAGAATTAAAAAAAAACAAGATTCCTGGAATAATGATAGGGCCACTAATTACTTTAGTAAAGCACCATAAAATTTACTTTTGCTGGAGTTCAGGTAAGACTTTTTGCTCTTTTTTTTTGGGGGGGGGGTTTGAGACCAGTCTTCTACTGAGCCTTCAGGCTTTCTCTATTTACATTTCAATGTAAGACTTGACTGAGATTTGGATCTGAAAGGGGATAAAATGTTCCAGCAGAAACTTGATGCCTAGGGCATGTTAACCCTTAATTCTTGTTAGTAATCAATTCAGGTTTGGATGCAGAAAGTTGTGAAACAATTATCTCCCAATATTTGTGGGGACTGGGGCTACTATATCATACTCCTTACTAGGACATGCCACTGATGGTTGGGCTGGTTACTCCCTCCACACCAGCATATGTGGGACCTCATGGCAGGAGGACTAGGTGGGCTGGGTGGGGCGAAGTTGGAGGAAGAGGAGGAATTAAGACAGGGAGAAGAAGGAGGCGCTCGAGTTTGCAGGAAGAGCAGAGAAGCGCAAGAAAGAAGAGACTTGAAGATAAGGAATCCTTTTCCATCTGCCCACTTGCTTGCGGAAGCTGTGTGCCAATATCTTTGGTAGCCACAATCTACCTTCCCGTGGAGCAATCTTTCATCCCTGCACAGGCCAATTTGTGATCGGTAGTCATTCCTTCCCAAACTAACATTTTACCATTTACCAGGAAGGCCATACAGGGAGGAGGGAGGTTAGAGTCTATAATTTCTTGCCCAGTATCATAAAATGGCCACCAGGAAGATTTCCCACCATCCAGAAGGAGGAGGGTGATGGCTTTCATTGGAGTCTGATGTGGCCCCAGAATACAAGATGGCAGCAATGAGCCTCCATGGGGCGGTAGTGGGCCCTCCCTATGTGTAGAGGCTGGCTGCCCTTGTGGTTTCTCAACCTTGGGAGGAGCAGATGGAGATGGATTGGGCTCCTCATTAAAGGTCTCCCAACGTTGTTTACTATGTGGCAAGTTTCTGGAAGGAGATGCAACAGGAGGAGCTGGCGGTTCTTTAGGCGGTGGCTCTTTAGGGAGAAACTTGGAGCCCCCTTTGGGAGGTTCTGGAGAGAAGCAGGCCTTAAGGGCAGATAACATAGGGCAGACTCCTAATGGGGGACCCTTCCCTAAATTGATTTCCCTCTTCCTAACAAGTTGTTCTACACGATCCCATGTGGACCACTCAAAAAGATTAGCAGCAGGAAGCCAAGGAGCCACCCGAGTAAAGGTGTCCCAGGCTTTTTCCACCTGTGTATCAGACCACTCAAGGCCGCTACTCTTCAGCATGAGTCTAAGAGCTGAGAGCGCAGGGTCACCATGTGTGGTGTGTGTTTGCCCCATCTTTTCTTTAGTAGATCCTGTAATAGCAAGATTTTTTGTTCTACATAGTAAATCCTCCTCTTCATCTGAACTATCTTCACACCCAGTTTCATTTTCCTTGTCTGTCTCTGATCTTATTGATGCCCTTTCTGATGCTTTAGACCTTTCCTCTTTTATTTCCTCCAAAACATCTTCCCCTTGTTTTATGGCCTCTCTGCATTTGGTATTAGAATTATCTAAACACCCTCTAACTAACATCCATATGGCCATGGTTCCCAGGGGTAATGGTTTTACTCTCTCTGTCGCTCTCAAATCCTCCCCTAGAAGCTCCCATTGAGGGGTATTCAGTAATCTCTCATCCAAGAACCATGGCGCAATGTCTTCCACTGTGCATAAAAAGTTTCGGGCTGTTTTAGTTTCAAGAGGAATTCCATTGGCCTGGAGCAAATCCTTTAAGGGACCTTCCATGCACATTCGTGACATTTCAGTGCCCATATTTCTCTATTAAACTAACAGAATGCAAAGCACTTTAACTAGCAAAACAAAAGCGAAAGTACTTACAAACCCTCAATCTCCGTCGCTTATCCCGCGAACTTTAACTCTGTCGCTTATCCCGCGAACTTTAACTTGTCAGTTATCCTGCGAAATTTAACTCTGTCGCTTATCCCGTGAACTTTATCTCGTCACTTATCCTGCGAACTTTAACCTGGCCAAACTATACTTTACTTTCCCTGTATTTACCTGATCAGTTCCTTCTTTGTAACTCGAGTTCCTGGGTTTCAGCACCACTTATGATCGCCCACCGCCCATGGGGACAATCACAACGCGTACGCTCTACTTGATCACAGGAACCAAAAGGACTTTATTCCACAAGTCTCAGACTTATATTGAGAACATCAGCCTATCAGAGAGTAGACTACCAGGAAAGTCAGCCTATCAAGGAACAGTCTCCAGGCAGATACCAGGATTGCCTCATGTACACCAGCCAACCAGAGTTACTTCCTAAAACTTGAATATGAGTGCAGCTATGTCTGGCAAGCTCCCAGGCGCCATCTTACAGATCAGGCCATGGTGCTGCTCTGGGGCCCTCAGAGCCTGCCCCTGACACTCAGTGAAATGAACATTTCTTTTACTACTTTCTTCATAGCGTCCCAGATATTTTGGTATGTTGTTTTGTTATTCTCATATAACTCTAAGCATTTTTTTTCATTTTATCCTTGATTTCTTCTACTATCCATCCATAATTCAGCAGTGTATTATTCAATATTCATTGGTTAGAGTAGTTTCCATTTTTTATCTTTCATTTAAATTTGAGTTCATTATGATCTCATAGAATGCAAAATATTATCTCCATTTTTTTATATTTACTAAGAATTGCTTTGTTGTAAGGTATTATGTATTTTAGAGAAGAATTCATGTAGTGCCAAGAAAAAATTGTATTCACTTTTTGATGAATGAAATATTCTATATATGTAGATTTTGTCTAAATTATTGATTATATTATTTAATTCTACAGTTTCTTTATTTAGTTTTTCTCTAGAAGATCTGTCCAGTAGTGAGAAAGGTGTGTTACATTCACCCAATACAATTGTGTTGTTGTCTATTTGGTTTTTGAAATTGAGAAGAAATTTTGATATACATAGATGCTCCATTGTTTGGAGCACAAATATTTACAATCACTGGGTCTTGCTCCTGTGTAATTCTCTTCAGGGAATGAAATAACCTTCTGTGTCCCTTCTGATTATCTCTGACTTAATGTACACTTTATCTCATATGAGGATGGAGATATCTGGTGGCTTATGTAATCCATGTGAGTGTCATAAGAATGATAGGGTTTTTTTCCTCTTTCTTTCAACATCAGTCTGTGGATGTCTTTGTCTATTCAGTGAGTCCCTTGTAGACAGCATATTGTTGAGACTTGTTTTATAATTCAATCTTCAAATATACATCCATTGATTTATGAGTTTAGCCCAGTAATATTCAAGTTTATTACTAAATTTTGACTTGTTTTTTTGGTCATGTTGGTTTATTTCTGGATTTTAATTTTATTTAGTTTTTCCCTTTTTTAGATAAACATCTTACACTTTTTAATACACTAATATTTATACAAAAGTTTATAATTATAAGCAACTGTTTCATCAGCTACATAAAATGGGATTAGGACTGTTATCCCTGCTCCCCATTTTCTACATATGGAAGAAAATAATAAGTGCCAAACAACTTGGACTTCATCTTCAGAATTTGAAGACTACATGCAGCTCAGGACAAGTCTGAGTTTCTACAAAGCTAAACTGAGAAACCATTGTGTTTCATGCCAAAGCAAACTAAAGAAAGTCATCCATTTCTGTCTGAGTTTTGTTGCTCTTGAGGAAGAAGCTCTTCAGGGTTTCAAAGCATGAACATATGGTCTGTGTTTCTGCACTGTTCAACTTACCGTTGCTCTCCAGAGCAGATTGGTTTTTAGCAAGGGAAGTAACCTCAGTTTGTGTCTCCATGTCTGATGAACTAATGTTCATGGGAAAGTTGAAGTCTTTCAGGATGCCACTGAGGGGTAGATGAGGGCTAATATCTAAAGATAAGTTTAAGTCTGTCTAACATGTGAAGACCAAAGAAAGTGAGAACTTCCCCTGTACACATAGGGCTTGACGCATGTGTGTGAAAGTAAGAAGTCAATTTGGGTCTCTATGTCCAGTGATTCCAAGACTGGTTCACTGCAAACAGAATGATAATTATTAAGATACAAGCAACTCTAAATGTTGGCAAGAATGTGGGGGAAAAGGTCCACTCATACATTGCTGGCGAGATTGTAAGATCTTTAAAAAATTATGGAAAGCAGTATGGAGATTCTTCAGAAAATTTGGAATGGAATTACAATTTGACATAATTATCCCACTACTTGGTTTATACCCAAAGGACTTAAAATCAATATACTATATGAACACAGCACTATCAATGTTTATAGAAGCTAAATTCACAACAGCTAAACTATGGAACCAACTTAGATGCCCCTCAACAGATGAATGGATAAAGAAAATGTGATATATAATATACATATATGCACAATCTTTTCAATGACATATATATGTACATACATACATACAAACACACACACAGAGAATGGATTATTAGTCAGTTTTAAAGAAAAATGAAACTCTGGCATTTTCAGGTAAAAGGGTGAAGTTAAAGAGTACATACTAAGCGAAATTAGCTAAACCACAAAAAAACCAAAAGATGAATGTTTTGTCTGACATGTGGAAGCTAAACTTACAATATAGGTGGAATAGGGAAGAATAGTTACTTTATTTTATGCAGAGGAAAGTGAAGGAGGAGGGGAAAGAATGACAGTAATCTGAGACAGACATTATTATCTTATATAAATGTACAACTGTGACAGATGTGATCATGCAATATGTATAATCAGAATAATGAGAGATTACACTCTATTTATGTGTGAGCTATCAAAATGTATAAATATTTTCTACTGTCATGTACACCTAATTAGAACAAATTTTAAAAAATTAAAAGTAATTCTAGAGTGGCATCCATTTTCTTTCCAACTTTGAATGTGCAGTTATATGACATCCTAGCTATGAGAAGCAGTCTTGAGAAAAGAGTTGAGATATGAATTTCCTTCCCCTATACAAAATTTGCTTCTTTTCTTTCATGAAATTTAAGATTTTATCCTTATTTTTTATTTTTGTCATTTTCATTGTTATGTGTTTCAGTGCGGGTCTGCTGTAGTTTTGTACATTTGAATTCTTGTAAGTCACCTGCATTGATTTCCATTTCATTCTTTAGGACTGGGAAATTTTCTGATATTATGTCATTGAAAAGATTGTTCATAGATGGCCTTTACAATGTTAAGGAATGTTCCCACTATCCCTATTTTTTCTAGTGTTTTGAGCATGAAGGGGTGCTGTATTTTATCAAATGCTTTCTCTGCATCTATTGAAATAATCATGTGATTCTTGACTTTAAGTCTATTGATATGGTGAATTACATTTATTGATTTCCTGATGTTGAACCAACCTTGAATCCCTGGGACGAAACCCACTTGATCATGGTGCACTATCTTTTTAATATGTTTTTGTATGGGATTTGCAAAAATTTTGTTGAGAATTTTTGCATCATTGTTCATTAAGGATATTGGTCTGAAATTTTCTTTCCTCGATGTGTCTCTGTCTGGTTTAGGTATCAGGGTAATTTTGGCTTCATAGAATGAGTTTGGGAGGGTTCCCTCCTCTTCTATTTTATGAAATACTTAGAGAAGTATTGGAATGAGTTCTTCTTTAATGGTTTTGTAGAACTCGGCTGAGAACCCATCTGGTCCTGGACTTTTCTTTGTTGGTAGGCTTTTGATGACTTCTTCTATTTCATTACTTGAAATTGGTCTATTTAAATTGTGTATGTCCTCCTCATTCAGTTTAGGCAATTCATATGTCTCTAGAAACCTGTTGATATCTTCAAAATTTTCTATTTTGTTGGAGTATAGATTTTCAAAATAGCTTCTAATTATGTTTTGTATTTCAGTCGTGTCTGTTGTGATATTTCCTTGTTCATTCTGAATTTTAGTGATTTGGGTTTTCTCTCATCTTCTCTTTGTTAGTGTGGCTAAAGGTTTATAAATTTTGTTTATTTTTTCAAGAACCAACTATTTATTTTGTCAATTTTTTGTATTGTTTCTTTTGTTTCAATTTCATTGATTTCAGTTCTGAGTTTAACTATTTCTTGTCTTCTACTACTTTTGGTGTTGGTCTGTTCTTTTTCTAGGGCTTTGAGCTGTAGTGTTAGGTCATTTATTTGTTGATTTTTACTTCTTTTATTAAATGCGCTCCATGAAATAAATCTTCCTCTAAGTACTGGTTTCATAGTGTCCCAGAGATTTTGATATGATGTTTCATTGTTCTCATTTACCTCTAAGAATTTTTTAATTTCCTTCCTAATATCTTGTGTTATCCATTCATCATTTAATAGCATATTGTTTAATCTCCATGTGTTGGAGTAGTTTCTGTTTTTTACTCTTTCATTTATTTCTAACTTGAATCCATTATGATCTGATAGAATACAAGGTAGTGTCTCTATCTTCTTGTATTTGCTGACATTAGATTTGTGGCATAATATATGGTCTATTTTAGAGAAGGATCCATGTGCTGCTGAGAAGAAAGTGTATTCACTCTTGGTTGGATGGTATATTCTGTAAATGTCTGTTATGTCTAAATTATTGATTGTGTTATTGAGATCTATGGTTTCTTTGTTCAATTTTTATTTGGAAGATCTGTCCAGTGGTGATAGAGGTGTGTTAAAATCACCTAGTATTATTGTGTTATGGTCTATTTGGTTTCTAAAATTGAGAAGATTTGTTTGACATACATGGATGAGCCACTGTTTGGGGCATAGATGTTTAGAATTGTTATATCTTGTTGATTTATGCTTCCCTTAAGCAGTATGAAATGTCCTTCTTTATCCCTTCTGACTAACTTTGGTTTGAAGTCCATATTATCTGAAATGAGGATGGATACTCCAGCTTTTTTGCGGAGTCCATGTGCATGGTATGTTTTTCCCCATCCTTTCACCTTTAGTCTATGGGTATCTCTTTCTATGAGGTGAGTCTTTTGCAGGCAACATATTGTTGGATCTTTCTTTTTAATCCAATCTGCCAGTCTATGTCTTTTGATTGATGAATTCAGGCCATTAACATTCAGGGTTATTATTGAGATATGATTTCTATTCCCGGTCATTTGGTTCATATTTAAAATTTTATTTATTTATTTATTTATTTATTTATTTATTTATTTTTCATTGTAAATGGTGAAAAACTGAAAGCCTTCCCCCTAAAAACTGGAACAAGGCAGGGATGCCCTCTTTCACTGCTTCTTTTCAATATCATCCTTGAAACTCTAGCCAGAGCAATTAGACACACAAAACAAATTAAAGGGATATGAATAGGAAAAGAAGAACTCAAACTATCCCTATTTGCTGATGATATGATTGTATACTTAGAGGAACCAGGAAATTCCACCAGAAAACTTTTAGATCTTATTAGTGAATTCAGTAAAGTAGCAGGATATAAGATCAATACACATAAATGTAAGGCATTTTTATACATAAGCGATGAATCTTCAGAAAGAGAAATTAGGAAAACTACCCCATTCACATTAGCTTCGAGAAAAATAAAATACTTGGGAATCAAGCTCACAAAAGAGGTGAAAGACCTCTACAATGAGAACTACAGAACACTAAAGAAAGAAATTCAAGAAAACCTTAGAAGATGGAAAGATCTCCCATGATCTTGGATAGGAAGAATTAATATTGTCAAAATGGCCATACTACCAAAAGTGCTATACATATTCAATGCAATTCCAATTAAAATCCCAATGACATTCCTTACAGATATAGAGCAGGCAATTATGAAATTCATCTGGAAGAATAAAAAACCCATAATAGCTAAAGCAATCCTTGGCAGAAAGAGTGAAGCAGGGGGTATCGCACAACCAGATCTTCAACTCTACTACAAAGCAATAGTAACAAAAATGGCATGGTATTGGTACCAAAATAGAAAGGTGAATCAATGGTACAGAATAAAGGACACGGATACAAACCCAAATAAATACAATTTTATCATACTAGACAAAGGGTCCAAAAATATGCAATGGAGAAAAGATAGCCTCTTTAACAAATGGTGCTGGGAGAATTGGAAATCCATATGCAACAGAATGAAACTAAACCCATATCTCTCACCATACATGAAACTAAACTCAAAATGGATTAAGGATCTTGGAATCAGACCAGAGACATTGCATCTTATAGCAGAAAAAGTAGGTCCAGAACTTCAACATGTTGGCTTAGGACCAGACTTCCTCAACAGGACTCCCATAGCACAAGAAATAAAAGCAATAATTAATAACTGGAATAGATTCAAACTAAAAAGCTTTCTCTCAGCAAAGGAAACTATCAGCAATGTGAAGATAGAGCCTACAGAGTGGGAGAAAATCTTTGCCAATCATACTTCAGATAGAGCACTAATCTCCAGAATCTATAAAGAACTCAAAAACTCTACACCAAGAATGCAAATAATCCAATCGACAAATGGGCTAAGGAAATGAATAGACACTTCACAGAAGAAGATCTACAAGCAATCAACAAACATATGGAAAAATGTTCAACATCTCTAGTAATAAGAGAATGCAAATCAAAACTACCCTAAGATTCCATCTCACCCCAATTAGAATGGCGATTATCAAGAATTCAAGCAACAACAGGTGTTGGCGAGGATGTGGGGAGAAAGGTACATTCATACATTGCTGGTGGGGTTGCAAATTAGTGCAGCCACTCTGTAAAGCAGTGTGGAGACTCCTTAGAAAACTTGGAATGGACCCACCATTTGACCCAGTTATCCCACTCCTTGGCCTATACCCAAAGGACTTTAAATCAGCATATTACAGAGTTACAGCCACATCAATGTTCATAGCTGCTCAGTTCACAATAGCCAGATTGTGGAACCAACCTAGATGTCCTTCAATTGATGAATGGATAAAGAAAATATGGTATATATATACAATGGAATATTAGTCAGCCATAAAGAATGATAAAATTATGGCATTTGCAGGCAAGTGAATGAAACTGGAGAATATCATGCTAAGTGAGATAAGCCAATCTCAAAAAACCAAAAGATGAATGATTCACTAATAAGTGGATGATGCCACATAATGGGGGGTGGGATGGGTTAGTGTTAGTGTTAGGGTTAGGGTTAGGATTAGGGTTAGGGAGGGGGTAAGAATGTAGGGGGGAAGGACTGTAGGGAGTGAAGGGAGGGGTGGGAGAGGGGGGGAGGGAAAAATAGCAGAATGAATCAAACAACATTACCCTATGTAAATTTATGATTACACAAATGGTATGCCTTTACGCCATGTACAAACAGAGAAACAACATGTATCCCATTTGTTTACAATAAGAAAAACAAAAATAAAAAAAGAAAAGAAAAGATTGTTCATTCATTTGGTTTGTATCTCTGCTCCTTCTTTTATCCTGACAACTCTCACATTTGGTCTTTTCATGTTTTGTCATAATTCTTGAAACTTCTCTTCATGGATTTTTATCATGGTCTCTGCATGGTTGACTTTTTTTCAATATTTAATATTTTGTCTACATTGTCTTAGATCCTGGCTTCCAAATGGTCTCAACAGTTGTTGCTTTCCAAATAATTTATAATTAGATTTATTGATTCCTAAATTTCAATAATTTCTGTTTGTTATTTTTTTCACAATCTCTAACTCTTTATTGAAGTGATCTTTCACATCCTCTATTTTCTCTTTGATTTCACCCTTTACACCATTATTTATTTCTCAGATCAGGTTAACTATGTTCATTCTAAATTACTTCTTGGACATTTCTTCTACTGTTTTGTCAGTGACTTCTCTTATTGGGTCATCTTGGTTTGATTGTGGCATATTGTTCCCTTGTTTCTTTTTGTTACTTGTGTGTTTTCCCATCTAGTTGTATAGTTCTGAGGCATTTCAGCTTCTACCCTGGCACTAAAGATTTCCAGTATCCTGCCTTTAAGAGGGAGAACTAAACCAACAACACCCAGTACAAAAAATGTAGAAGTTCAAATCTAATAGCTCCCAGTAAGTCATCCACTGCTCTCTTCCAATAGACATTAATAATGAGTTAATTCACTGTCAATAATAAAATGGAAAATTTGCCAATTCATTTAAAATCTCAAATATTAGACAAAGGAAGAACAGAAACAATGCAGGAAATGGTGTTCATGAAGAATAAAGAAAGATGTTAGAAGAAAAACTTAACAGGAAGATTGGAAGATGATACAACAGAGATTCATTGTTTAGTGGAGAAAAGTGAGAAAGGGAAATTAGGAAAATATACAGGTGAGAGGAAGAATACATAGAGAAGAAAAAAGTAAAAATATAAGAATGTACAGAATACACAGCAGAAATGCAAAACACCATGCATATATCACTGTCCTCAAGCTTAAAAAAACATTCTGCTGCAAATATGTTGGAAGATGTTAGAGATTAAAAAAATAAAAATAAGATAAATCTTGGTGGAAAATTGAACAACTCTCTTTGCCAGTAACCAAAAGTTTTTCAGCCCTGTCTCTTAATTTCCACAAGACTTCCTGGCCCAGACAGGCCCTGGCTGACCCAGTAAATATCTCACTGTTGTGGGTCTCAGAGGTTCTGGTTTTGGTCATATTGCAATCTCAAGATCACAATGCCACTTGAATATGGAAAAACACCACCAGGGTTGAGTAATTCTGAGAGAGAGTAATTAGATGGCAGCAACCTGCATTTCCAGAAGGAATACTCCAGTTGTTGCCAGAGCTTTAGGCACCCCAATGTTGAATCTCTAGTTCCTGGTCAGTGTCCCCAAACAGGGGCAACTGCAATCCTATATGGCTGTAGCACCAAAATCTTCTGGCACCCCAGAAAAACCCCAGGTTCTGGCCAGAGTCTCAAATTTGATGTGACCATGTTCAACCAACCCTGATGTATCCCTGGCAGTGGACTTCTGGGCAAATGTAGAAGTGATAGCAGCAGGAGATGGCCACAGCAGGCAGGGGTTCAGCAGCAGTTATAGATGTCAGTGGTGATGGCACCAGGTGGTAACACTGAGATAGCAGTGGCAGTGGAGTCAACTGTAGCTGCAGTTGCAACAGCACCCAGAGTAGAGACCTTCAGGAGGTCTCCAGTGATTATCAGTGGCTTTGATGTCAGTGCTGCCAGTGGTAGCAGCAGTGGTGTCAGCAGTGAACATGACAACCCGAGATCCCAGGCAGCATAGAGGGCAGTAGACGTCTGGATGATCACAACTGGGACAGCAACAACAGCAACAACACCTGTGACAGTGGCATCAGGGGAAGGTTTGTCCCAAGAGATTACCTCTGGGCTGTGGTAGCGGTGCCTACAGTAGGAGCACCAGGGTAAAAACCTCTGGTGGTCAGCATTGGCATGAGCAGCAAAGGTACCCATAGAATAAACCTCCGAGAATCTGTGGCAGGGGCCTCAGGGGCAGCAGCTCCCTGTGACCCAAAGAAGATCTCATTTATAGATTTTTAAATCAGCATATTATAGATATACTTAAAATTGAACTTCACTGTACTTTATTCATATGTGTACATAAGAGAGTTTGGTTTGTTTTATTCTACTTTTCATCTCACTTTTTCTTTCCTCCTTCCATATAACCCCTTCCTCTACTCCACAGATGGCTCTTCTATTTTTATTGAATTGCTCCTTTTTTATTATTTTGTCTGGCATTCACATATGAGGGGAAATATTTGACCCTTGGCTTTCTGAGTGTGTCTTATTTCACATAGAATCATGTTCTCCAGTTTCATCAATTTTCCACAAAATTCCATCATTTTATTCTTCTGTGTGACTTAGTATAACTCCATTTGGTATGTACAACCATATTATCTTTATCCCTTAGACTGTTGATGGGTATGCAGGCTGATTCTGTAATTTGGTTATTGAGAATTGTGTTATTATAAATGCTGGTATGACTGTGTCTCTCTATAGTAGACTGATTTTCAATCCATACATATATTGAATAGTGGGACAACTGGGTCAGATAATGCTCCCATTCCAAGTTTTGAAAGGGATAGTCATACAGTTTTCCAGAATGGTTGTACTTATATGCTGCCCAACAGACACTGCATAAGTGGACATTTCCCCCACATTATCCTTTTGTTATGTTTTAAAATTCTTTTTAGATATACATGACAGTAGAGTGTGTTTAACAGATTATAAAACATGGAGTGTAACTTTTCATTCTTGTGCTGTACATGATGTGGAGTTACATGGATCATGTATTCACAAAGAAACATAATAAAATAATGTCTGCTTAATTCTATTGTCTGTCCTATTCCCATCCATCTCCTTTCCCTTAATCATCCTTTCTCTAATTCAATAAATTTTATTCTCCCTTTCTTCCCCTAAATGTTCTATCTGATATGTGGATTCCCACATTATTCTTGATAAATGCTTTTTAAGTGGAGTGAGATAAAAATTTTCTTTTATTTCCTTTTGAATTTAATAATTTTATTGAAGTATAGAAGAAAAGCAAGGACACATTAATAATAGACTATCTTCTCCATGTAATTTTGATTTGCATTTCACTGATTGCTGGACATGTTGAACATGTTTTCATATATATGTTGGCCATTTTTTTTATTATTGAACAATGCCTGATTAGAAATTTTTGCCAATTTATTAATTGGGGAGGTTTATTTTTTAATTCTTTTTGTATTCTGTATATTAATTTTATGTCTAAGGAGCAGATGGAAAATATTTAATCACGTTGGTATGCGCTCTATTCACATTCTTATTTTCTTCATTTTACAGACGTATTCAAATTTGATTTTATTCCAATTATTGATTTTTTATTTTATTTCTCATGCTTTCAAAGTCTTGTTTAGGAAATTGATGCTTTTGTCAATATGTTGGAGTGTTGGGTCTGCATCATCTTTAAGCAGATGTAGAGCTTCTACCCTACTTCCTAAGTCCTTGATTCACTGGAGTTGGCTTTGGTGCAGGGTGAGAGATAGGGATGAGTCTTTTTTTTTTTTTTTTCTACATATAAATCTAGTTTTCAGAGCACCATTTGTTAAAAAGTTTTATTTTTCTCCAGCATATATTTTGGCACTTTTATCACATACCAGTTTATACTATGTGTTTTTTTCTGTGTTTTATATTCCATTGGTCTTAAGGTAGGTTTTGGTGCCAAAAGGAATGCTGTTTTTATAATAAAACTCTACAACCTGAATGGACATCTGTTATTGTGATGCTTTCAGCATCACTTTTTTTTTTTTCAAAGTTGCTTTTGCTCTTGTATGTCACTTATTTGTCCAAATACATTTTAGAACTGCTTTTCTGTTGGTGTGTATTGTGGAAAATGCCACTGATAGTTTGGTTGGGATTGTATGGGATCTGTTTACTGCTCTAGGTAGAATAAAATTTTTGTTAATATTAGTTCTGCTTATTCAAGAACTTGGGAACTATTTCTAACTGAGAAGGTCTTCATTTTTTCCCTTCAATGCTCTGTAGTTTTATTCTTGATGTCTTTCACCTCCCAGGTTAGATTTTTTTCCTAAGTACATTTTTTAGGGTATTGTGATTGAGAAATTTTTCCCAATTTCTTTATCAGCAGGTTTTCTCTTGCAATGTAGGAATGCTATTCATTTATGTATGTTGTTCTTGTATATAGTTCCTTTAGTAAATTTGTTTATCAGCTAGAAATATGCTAATGTGGCATTTTAAATCTTCTACATAAAGGTATATATCATCAGCAAAGAGAGACAAATGGGCTTCATTTTTCCTATATGCATGCCATTAGATTTCTTCTCTTGCCTGATTTATCTGGCTTGAATTTCAAGTTGAATAGGAGTGGTGAGAGCTTATATCCTTGTTTTATTCTTGTTTTAAGAGAAAATGCTTTATTTTTTCTCCATTCAATATGAAGTTGTCATTTACTTTCTCATACACAGCTTTTCCAATGCTGAAGAAATTTCTTTCTATCATTATTTCTAGAAGGTTAAACATCAATGGGTGCTGGATATTGTCAAAAGGTTTTTCTGCATCTGTTGATATAATCATGTAAATTTGTACTTAAATTTGTTTATGCAGTGAATTACACACACACAAACACATAGTAATATATAAAATTATTTTATATGAGAGTATATAAAGTTTATTTCTTGATAGTGTGGATTTAACCTAGGGATTATTTGATGACTAGCAAGACATGCCACTAGCCACTTTTTAAATTCTTTCCATATTTTTATTATCACATTAGAGTTTTACATTATCATGGGATTTATTGTTACATGTTCAACCATTCATCAATATAAAAATATGCAAAATCTTTCCTTAGTTTCCCATTTCCTTTCCTTCCCCATACACCAGGTCCCTTACCTCCTTTTTTAATTGTTCTTTTTTGACATATGTGACTGTAGAGTATATTTTGAGATATTGTACATGCATGGAATATAACTTTTTCTAATTGGGATCCCATATTTGTGGTTGTATATAATATGGGCTTTTACTGTTCATGTATTCATAGATGAATATAGAAATGTTATGTCAATTTCATTTGAATGTCTTTTCTATTCCCATGAAATTCACTTAAATTCATTCCCCTTTATCTAATCCAATAAACTTGTTATTCCCTCCCCACCCCTTATTGTGTGTTAGCATCCACATATGATAGAGAAAATATGACCTTTGGTTTTTAGAGTCTGGCTTATTTAACTTAGCATGATAATCTCTACTCTACTCATTTACTGGTAAATGTCATAATTTCATTCTTCTTAATTACACAGTAATATTCTATTGTGCATGTATACTATATTTTCTTTATCCATTCATTTGTAGAGAAGCACCTATCATGGTTTCTTAGCTAAGTTTTTGAGAAGTGAGCTCCTATAAGAATTGATGTGACTGCATCACTGTAGTATACTGATTTTAAATCCTTTGGCTTTATATTGATGAGTGGGACACCTGGGTCAAATGGTCACTCCATTCCAAGTTTTCTGAGGAATCTTTATGCTGCTTTCCAGAGTACTTGCACCAATTTGCAGTACTACAAGCAATGAATGAAAATTTTTACCACATTTTCACTAATATTTAATATTACTTGTATTCTTGATAATTGCCATTCCAGCTGGAGTTGGAAGAAATCTCATTGTAATTTTAACTTACATTTCCTTAAATGCTGGAGATATTGTGAAATTGTTTTTATATATTTATTCACAATACGTATTTCTTCCTTCAAATGCCTGCTAAGTTTCTTTGCTCATTTAGTGTTTGGGTTATTGTGTGTGTTTGTGTGTGTGTGTGTGTGTGTGTGTGTGTGTGTGTGTGTTGTGTGTTAAGATGAAGGAGTGCCCCAAGCCATGTGGTTAGCATTGAAGGAAGATGTTTGACTATGGAACAGGCACACCTGTGTCCTCTCAGAAGCAGGAGGCACACCTCTGCTGTGAGTCAAATTCCTTTCAGGCACACTGGCTGCAGGCACATCCTCTTCCCTTATAAGGAGTGAGCACGAGCTCAGCACAAGAGATACATGCTAATACCCATACACTAGAAGGCACTCCCCTTGTCACTGATTGGCTACTTGAGAATATAAAAGCTGATTGTTTCCACATTAAACTTGAGTCTGCATCACCTAAACCTAGCTCCTAGCCTGGTGTTTTCTGAATCCTGCCAGGCCGCTCAGGGTTCGAATCCCAACATCTATGTTTGCATATTTATATTACATCATGTATGAGGAGAGTCAAATTTTAAGTAGATGGCAGTTTTGAAAAGAGAATAAAAAATATGACACAAATACTTGACTGAGTATGAACATCTTAAAAAACTTCATTAAGATATAATTCAATTATTCTAAAATTCAAAAATTAAGGTTGTACAATTCAACTCAAATATTCATAGATTTGTGAAACCATCACATATCACTTAATGAAAAATTTTATTATTTAAAGAAACATGTCCTTTGACCCTCTTTCCCTAACAATATGCACTCAAATGGAAATTGGTTTCTCTCAGTTTCTATAGATTATTTTTTTCTGGCATTATATGTAATAAATGATGGAGTCTAAAAGTTCTAAACAACAATGTGTGACAAACTCCCAATCTGCAAGGGATTTGGAGTCCTACCTCTCAAATATATGGACACAGAACAAAGGCCCAGTAGTGGGAACCTAGGGTCATGGGAAAAATGACATTTTGTTACATCAGGAATATACATTTCCAACTGGTAGCTGGCAGGAGATTAAGCTCAGGATTCTCGGAGTGATGTTCCCATTTTACTGAGTAGGATAATAAAGAGAGGAAGCAGACCTTTATTTACAAACCAATGAATTTTAAAGTTTTTACTCTATGATAGCAGATTTTCTTAATTGACTTTAAATCCTTGGAACCATTTACATACAATAACTATTTAGTTTTATGTGTATATTTATTTATGTTTACTGTTCTGAGAATTGAAGCAAAGGCCTCAAGCATTTTAGTCAAGTGCTCTTCCACTGAGCTATGCCTTTAGTCCCTAGAAAGAATTTCAGTGGTTTTATTTGTTTGATTTCAGAATAATTTTGATCAATATAATGGTGTGTGGTTTAATAGTTACTCAACATGTAAAGCCATAAGTCTCTGTAGAAATTATAAATGACTGAGTAACTTTTAAATTATTTGTAATTATCACATTAGCAATAACACATTAGAAAATATGAATTTCCAGTTGTCAGTATCCTGTAATAGAATCACACTTCTTATGCATATTAGAATCTTTGAAGATTCTAACACTACTTTTGTCACTATATTTAATGTTTTTATTTTAAGTACTATAATAGTCACCACATATTTATTACCTGGGAAAAATTAGTGTAAGTGTTGAAAGATGAACCTCAACATAAATCAGAACTGTTTAATATTTCACAATATAATAAGAGTTGAACAAAAACTGCCATTAGCTATAAAATTAATTTGTTAGATAATGCTGAGAAAATAAAATAAGCATGAAATTAAATTGTTAATATAGTATTAGTGGATTTATGCTTTCTGGGAATCTTATATGCAACATGCCAGATAAGGCTAAGTTCTATTTTTTTGATAACAACATAAACTTTGCAAGAATTTTAGTAAAACAAAATTCGTGTTGAGCACTCTCCATTGCTATGACTTTTGTTTCTTGGAATTAATTTTTCACATTTAGATAAAATAACTGCCATATATTATAAAATAACTTCCATGACTTTGTTTTGTTTCACAATGGTTTTAAAATTTATAAAACATTTTTGCACTTATCATAATCTTATTTTCTAATTTTTTCTTCTGTATTTTTGGTTTTATTAACTATTGATTTTTCATTATACTATTCTCACACATTTTCATTCTAGATTTGTATGTGTATGCATGTGCTTGTGTGTGTGTACAGAGGTAATTGAATATATTGTACAAAGATTTCATCAAAAATAATACTTTGTGGAATCTTGACGCTTACTTCATATACTTAGTTCTTCTCAGAAATGACTGCTAGTGAAGACCAAATGACACTTTCTCATTTTATTATCTTAATTATATTTCCCAATATTTACATACTGAATCCCTTGCCAAGAATGTGAAGAAATTTGGAGATGGGATCTTTAAGGAGGTAATAAAAGTCAAAAGAGATCTTAAGGTTTTGACCCTAATTCAAATTGACTGATGTCTTAGTAAGGAGAGATTCCAGAGATGCACACAGACAGAGGAAAGATCATGTGAGCATGAATTAAGAAGATGCCTCTCCAGGACCAAAGAGGAGAAACTGAAGGGAAACCATTGTGCTAATTCTTTAATCTTGAAACTTGAATTCCATAAATGTAAGAAATAAAATTGTGTGTTTTACATGACCCTCTCTGTGGTGTTTTATTATGATAATCCTAACAAATGTATATGCTCCTGTCAGCCCTCAACATGATCCACACCTTGAGTTATCAAATATAAAAAGAACTAAAAGCTGGATTAACGTAGTCAAAATACTTAAACAAGAAGAAAAGAAGAAAAAAAGAAAAAGGAATTGAACCTCTTAAAAAAACCCATAAATACACAGAATAAAAACGAAAGTTACATATACATACAGACTTTAGAATCTATAATTTGGCTTAGTTTGCAGTTCAAATTTTCCTTAAAAATTACATAATAGTAAAATAAAAGAGAATGAGTTTTTGTGACTATACAGAATAAGTTGGAAATTAACCTTATCATATGTTACAAAGTTTCATCAGTGTAATCAAAATGTGATTCAAATAGCAATTATGACTCTGTACCACTAAACACGAACTTGTAAATACAAATATATTTTTTCCCTTGGCACTAAATCCAGGGGGTACTTTTCCACTGAGTTACATCCACAGACCTTTTATTTTTATTTATTTTTATTTTGAGGCATAATCTTGCTAAATTGCTGGCATAGCCTTCTGAGTGGCTGAGATATAAATCATGTGCCTCCAACACTATCTTGTAAACACTAATTTTTAAAATGCTACAAAAGAGTCATGTACAGTGTCAAGTACCTGTAATCCCAGTGATGCAGGAATCTGAAGTAGAGGAATCACAAGTTTGATGGCCATTTCAGTAACTGAGCAAGATGCTTTCACAAAATATCAAATCAAAATAATTGGGGATGTAGATCAGTTTTAAAGTCTATGGGCTCAATTCACAGTATTGTAAAATAGAGAGACTAAATAAAAAAGCATAATATTTAATAAAAATTTTCTTTATTGGGAACACTTTATTTAAGCAAAAACATCTTAATTTTCTATAGGCATAATATACATTGCCATGAAATAGCCATGAGAGAAAAAGATGTGAAAAAACAAAAACAAGTTCAAATTAGATCAATTTTTCACATTTACAAATAAGTTAGATAATGTGGGATTCCATACAATCAGCTAAAATAGATAATGTGACCTTCAATGTATATGGAAAAAAGATTTTCAATGGTTGAAATTTAGTATATAAATCCCAAATAACAAAGGGGTGATTATTCCCACTCATTCTGTTTGACATTCCAATTTCCCTCTTCACAAACATGGAAAGAACAAATTTCATCTCATCGGTCTCATAGCCTATTATAATTGTAATTCTTAGTCTCATCCATTGTGTTCCTTCCTATGCAACATCCAATATTATTATTAAAAATTATTCTATTAATATAAATATTGCTTTATATTTGCATTACAATCATGGTTAAAATATTTGTTCAGTGTCTATTTCAACACCCTCATCTCAGCTTGCTTTTATCTCAGAAAGGTACAATACACCTCTATTAGTGTACCCATCAAATAACATCAATAGCTTCTTTATCACACATCACCTTTGCAACATCTATTCATCAAGATCAAATATCTGACATTATATCAATGGCATTCTCCTCCCAGGAAATAATTTAGTAACACCCATTAAGGATACACTTGTCTAAGACCTTTGCATGTGCTTGATGGCACAAGTCAATAATTTTAGTGACTCAGGAAAACAAGTGAAAAGAATCACAAAACTGAGTCCAGTCCTTGCAATTCAGAAGGACTCCATCCTCAACTAAGGAAACAAACAATTGGGGCTATGGCCTAGGTGAACATTGCTCCTGGGTTGAATCCCAGGTGACAGAAGAGTATTTTAAATATTTTAGTAGGGGAGATCCAAGATGGTGGACTAGAGGGAGGCTGCATTCCTTGTCGCTCTGTAACTCTGATTTCAAACAGAGCATATCTGTTTTGTGGCACCTATCATCTGCCATTTTCCTGCCTCTTGCCTGTCCATCACCTGCCTTACACCTATCTGTAAGGAAAAATGCAACTCAGCTCAGGACCCAGGGTGGCTCCAGCCCTTCTTGTGCAGAACAGGTGCTCCGCATGCCCAGTCTCAGTTGCAGCTCAACAATACCTCCCAGAAATTCATGAAGGACACAGGACCTCACACAAGAGACTTTATTATGTGGATGACTAGTGCATCCACTCCAAGGTTGGAAAAGAAGAGAAAGAGAGAGATGGTGTGGATGCTTCACCCAGATATTGGAATCTCCCAGGCTAGAAGGCACCAATAGCGGAGGAGAATACTTGCAAGCTGATGGATGAACCAATAGCTAGCTAGCATGTTCAGACTGACAAGCTAGGATGTAACCTGGGAAGCAGGAAATGGCTATAGCACAGGCCAGAGATTCCTGTAACATAAGGGGCGGGCGGAGCAACTTTCAGACTGGGAAGTTAAGTTGTGGTGCAACGGAAGGGGCAGGAGATCGGTTTGTATTACACTATCCATCACCCAACACATGAGGTTTACCTACTGATTGTCTGACAACAGTCAGCAAACTGATCACTGACTATCAGTGGAGCACCAGCTGCCTGCTGTTGCCTGGAAGTTCAGTGTTACAGTACCTGCAGGTTTGATTACACGTGGTTGCTGCCATTTTGAGACAAAAGGCAGGCCCCATAGGACCCCTGGCAGGACTGACTGAAACCCATCTCCAGG
Source organism: Sciurus carolinensis (assembly GCF_902686445.1). NCBI lineage: Eukaryota > Metazoa > Chordata > Mammalia > Rodentia > Sciuridae > Sciurus > Sciurus carolinensis. The sequence continues at coordinate 103,756 of NW_025920356.1, forward strand.
ATCCCTCAGCACGACCAATCACTCCCTGCCTCTGGGGCCCTCACATCAACTGACTGTTCCCGGCTGCCAGGACCCTCAGACCAACTGACTGCAGCCCTATCACCTGGAACCCAGACCAACTGATTGCAACCGGCCTCCAGAATCCCACAACCACACCAAACACACCCGACATCCAGGACCTGACCAACTGTATCCCGCCTCCAGGACCTCCTGCAGACCAGGGCCACAACCTGAGCTGCAGCTCCCCAATTGTCAACACATTTCAAAGCCAGAGCAGCCATCTTGGATAATCCTGAAAGCCTTAGCTCTGATCTTTAGGTGGGGCAAAACCCATCCTGAGATGCCTGCTGGAGGCTTGAAGCTCATTGTCAGGTACCTCTCATGCATCATGCCACTGAACTCTGAGAGGTTTCATTACTATATGAATGTTATACTGTAGATTTACTTTTTTCTCCTTATTGAAATAGTTTAAGTTTTTATTTCTTTACTTTTCTTGCTCTCTTTTCCTTTTGCATACCTGTTCCCTCAGCCTCTTTCTCCCTGTTTTGCATGCTAACATCCAGTTTCTTTTGATTACACTCTCACCCATTCTATTATCTAGAACTTCTGTATATTCTTCTCTTATCCCATTAATAGCCACATTCTACATCCCTCTGCATCCTCTTTTTTCTCCATTTGAAACTTCAGACCATATTGCAAATCTTTTTGTTTTACTGAAGATAATATTTGAACTCATTCTGTTTACTATGACAATTTTGTTATTGTCCTCATAGGGGCTATTTAGTCTAGGATTGCATAGTGTATAAATTGAGGACTGCTAACATTGATCTCCCATTAAAGAAAGGGTTTTGGAAATATATAGGGCTTACAGAACACCAAATGCACAAAATCACAACAGGTACACACCAAGTCACATTATAATGAAAATGCCTAACATTCAAAATAAAGATAGGATTTTGAAGGCCATGAGAGAAAAAAAACATTAGATTACATATAGGGGGAGACCAATATTGATAACAGCTGACTTTTCAACCCAGACTACAAAAGCTAGAAGGGCCTAGAACAACATATTTCAAGCTCTGAAAGAACATGAATGCCAACCAAGAATCCTATACCCAGCAAAACTTAACTTCAGATTTGGAAATGAAATAAAATCCATCCATGGTAAAAAAAAGTTAAAAGAATTTACAAATAGAAAGCCTGTGCTACAGAATGTTCTCAACAAAATATTCCATGAGGAGGAAATGAAAAACAACAATGGAGGTCAACAAAGGGAGGAACTACCTTATAGAAAAACCACTCAAAGGAGAAACCAATCCAACTGAAAAACCAAAAATAAGCCAAATGACTGGAAATATGAATCATGTCTCAATAATAAGCCTGAACGTTAGTGGCCTAAACCCATCAAACAAAAGACATAAACTGTCAGAATGGATTACAAAGAAAGACCCAACAATATGCTGCCTACAAGAGACTCATCTCATAGAAAAAGACATCCACAGACTAAAGGTGAAAGGATGGGAAAAAAAACTACCACACACATGGACTCAGTAAAAAAGTGGGGGTTTCCATCCTTATATCAGATAAAGTGGACTTCAAGCCAAAGTTAGTCAGAAAGGATAAAGAAGGACATTTCATATTGCTTAAGGAAACCACAAATCAGGAAGACATAATGATAGCAAATATTCATGCCCCAAAAATGGTGCATCACTGTACATCAAACAAATCCTTCTCAATTTTCAGGAATCACACTACAATAATTCTGGGTGACTTTAATACACCTCTGTCACCACTAGATAGATCTTCCAAACAGAAACCAAACAAAGAAACCATAGAACTCAATAACACAATCAATAACCTAGACTTAATAGACATATATAGGATATTCCATCCATCAATGAGCAGATTCATTTTCTTCTCAGCAGCACATGGAAACTTCTTGAAAATAGACTATATGTTATGCTACAATGCAGCCCTTAGGAAATGCAAAAAAACAGAGATATTGCCTTGTGTTCTATCAGATCATAATGGACTGAGAATAGAAATCAATGACAAAATAAAAAACAGAAATTACACCAACACCTGGAGACAAAATAATATGCTATTGAATGAAACATGGATAACAGAAAACATCAGGGAGGAGATAAAAAACATTCTTAGATGTCAATGAGATTGATGATACAACATATAAAAATCTCTGGGACACTATGAAAGCGGTACTAAGAGGAAAATTCATTGCATGGAGCACTTTCCAGAAAAGAATAAAAAGTCAACAACAAAATGACCTAACATTACAGCTCAAAGCCCTAGAAAAAGAAAAACAGAATAACAGCAATAGTAGTAGAAGACAGAAAATAATTAAAATCAGAGCTGAAATCAATGAAATTGAAACAAAAGAAACAATTCAAAAAATTGACAAAATGAAAAGTTAGTTCTTTGAGAGAGTAAACAAAATAGACACACCCTTAGCCACACTAACAAAGAGAAGGAGAGAGAAAAGCTAAATTACTAAAATTCGTGATGAAAAAGGAAATATCACAACAGGCACTACTGAGATACAGAACATAATGAGAAGCTACTTTGAAAATCTGTATTCCAACAAAATACAAACTACCGAAGACATTGACAAATTTCTAGAGACATATGCTCCTCATAAACTGAACCAGGTGGACATACACAATTTAAACAGATCAATATCAAACAATGAAATAGAAAAAGCCATTAAAAACCTACCATCCAAGAAAAGCCCAGGACCAGACAGATTCTCAGCTGAGTTCTACAAGACATTCAAAGAAGAACTCATTCTAATATTTCTCAAAGTATTCCAGGAAATAGAAAAGGAGGGTATCCTACCAAACTCATTCTATGAAGCTAACATCACCCTCATACCCAAATTAGACAAAGACACACCAAAAAAAAAGAAAATTTTAGACCAATATCCTTGATGAATACAGATGCAAAGATCCTTAACAAAATATTGGCAAACTGTATCCAAAAACATATTAAGAAAATCATGCACCACAATCAAGTGAGGTTCAGCCCTGGAATGCAAGGATGGTTTAACATCCATAAATCAATAAACACAATCCATCATATCAATATATTTAAGGATAAGAATCATATGGCTATCTCAATTGATGCAGAAAAAGCATTTGACAAAATACAACACCACTTCAAGCTCAAAATACTAGAAAAAATAGGGATAGCAGGAACATACCTGTACTTTGGAAAGGCTATTAATGCTAAGCCAATGGCCAACATCATTCTTAATGGAGAAAAACTGAAACCATTCCTTTTAAAATTGGGAACAAGACAGGGATGTCTTCTTTCACCACTTCTATTCAACATTATCCTCAAAACTAGCCAGAGTAATTAGGTAGACTAAAGAAATTAAAGGGATACAAATAGGAAAAGAAGAACTTAACTTGTCACTATTTGCTGATGACATGATTCTATATTTAGAGGATCCCAAAACCTCCTCCAGAAAACTTCTAGACCTCATCAATGAATTCAGCGAAATAGCAGGCTATAAAATCAATATGCATAAATCTAAAGCATTTTTATATGCAAACAATGAAAGAGCTGAATGGGAAATGAGGAAAACAACTCCGTTTGCAATAGCCTCAAAAAAATAAAATAATTTGGAATCAATGTAACAAAAGAGGTAAAAGATCTCTACAATGAAAACTACAAAACTTTGAAGAAAGAAGTTGAGGAAGACCATAGAAGATGGAAAGATCTCCCATATTCTTGGAAAGGCAGAATTAATATTGTCAAAATGGCCATACTACCAAAAGTGCTATACGGATTCAATGCAATTCCAATTAAAATCCCAATGACATACCTTACAGAAATAGAGCAAGGAATCATGAAATTCATCCAGAAGAATAAGAAACCTAGAATAGCTAAAGCAATCCTTAGCAGGAATAATGAAACAGGGGTATTGCAATACCAGAACTTCAACTATACTACAAAGCAATAGTAACAAAAATGCATGGTATTGGCACCAAAATAGACAGGTAGATCAATGGTAGAGAATAGAGGACACGGACAAAAACCCAAAGAAATACAATTTTCTCATGCTAGACAAAGGTGCCAAAAATATGCAAAGGAGAAAAGATAACCTCTTCAACAAATGGTGCTGGGAAAACTGGAAAACCATATGCAGCAGAATGAAATTAAACCCCTATGTCTCACCCTGAACAAAAATCAACTCACAATGCATCAAGGACCTTGAAACCAGAGACCACACATCTTATAGAAGAAAAAGTAGGTCCAAATCTTCAACATGTTGGCTTAGGATCAGACTACATTAACAGGATTTCCATAGCCCAAAAAATAAAAGCAAGAATCAATAAGTGGGATAGATTCAAACTAAATAGCTTTCTCTCAGCAAAGGAAACTATCAGCAATGCAAAGAGAAAGCCTACAGAGTGGGAGACTATCTTTACCACTCATACTTCATATAGAGCACTCAATTCCAGAATATATAAAGAACTCAAAAAACTCTACACCAAGAATACAAATAACCCCATCAACAAATCGACTAAGGATATGAAGAAACCCTTCACAGAAGATGTACATGCAATCAACAAACATATGGAAAATTGTTCACCATGTTTAGTAATAAGATGAATGCAAATGAAATCTACACTAAGATTCCATCTCACCCCAATTAGAATGGTGATTATTAAGAATACAAGCAACAATGGGTGTTGGAGAGGATGTGGGGAAAAAGGTACACTCATACATTGCTGGTGGGGCTGCAAATTAGTGCAGCCACTCTGGAAAGCAGTGTGGAGATTCCTTAGAAAACTTGGAATGAAACATCATTTGACCCAGCTATCCCACTCCTCAGCCTATGCTGGGGTCCAGCCCTAGCAGGAGTCCATGGGTTCCACACAGGTAAAGGGGCATGGGGAGACAGCATTGGCGATGGATGGAGAATGAAAGATACAGACTCTAATTCTCGTGCAATCACTCCCACTTTATTCTGGGGAAGACTGGGTTTATATACATTTTTCTTCAGGTTACAATGGCAATCTTGTGGTTAATATTAAAGAAGTTTCTAAAGCATAGGCAGAAATTGTTTTTAACAAGGAATAGAAAGATTATGAGAAAACAGTAACCTTACAGATTATCCCTACCTAATCACAATTGTTTTAAGAATATCTAATTATGTCAATGAGCTAATACAATATTTCCTTATTATCTAAACTCTATGTGACCTAACACTATTCTTTATGGGGGCATCTGGAATTCCATCCAGTGCTTGACAAATATCCTCTGGAGGATGATTGCAAAGCCTCATCCTAAAAGGAATTGCCGGATGTTTTGCTCTGGAGCATGGTGTTTTTTCTGTTGTGTTTTTCTGATAATATATTAGTCATTTGAGTCTGAACGGATTGCTTAAGGGGACAAGGGGAATACAACAAAAATTCCAGAAAATATTACCTACAATCTGGAAAACAATGGGTCTTTACCACTAACAAAATTAAAAATAATTTTGCAACCATGCAATGAGTACCTGAAAAGCCTCTGGAGAAAATTGTTATAGATCTGCCTTTGTCTCCAACAGACTGGTTAAATTTTAACAATGGTTTTGTTTATGTGTGGTGGTGAGGTAAGAGAATAAGGTTCCAAAACTTTCCTTCCTTCCTACAAAGAATATGTCACCCCTATAATAAACGTTGGTACACAATAGCCATTGGAACCGCTGCCCTCCTGTAACCCTTAACTCAGCAATTTAGATATTAACCAAAGGGACCTAATAGAAATGGTCACATGAGATTACTTGTCTGTCTCTTTAACTGTGAAAATAATAAGAATAGTCTTAGGTCACATACAGTTTAGATAATAAGGAAATAAACATTGTATTAGCTCATGGACGTAGTTAGATATTCTTAAAACAATTGTGATTAGGTAAGGATGATCTGTAAGGTTGTTGTTTTCTGCCTATGCTTTGGAAACTTCTTTAACATTAACCACAAGACTGCCATTATAGCCTGAAGAAAAATGTATATAAACCCAGTCTTCCCCAGAATAAAGAGGGATTGATTGCACCAGAACTAGAGTCTGTGTCTCTCATTCTCCATCCATCACCTACGCTGTCTCCCTGCACCCCATTTACCTGTGTGGAACCCATGGACTCTTGCTAGGGTTGGAACCTGGCAATTCTTATTACTCTCACAGTTAAAGCAATAGAGAAGTAATCTCATGTGACCATCTCTAATAGGTCCATCTGGTTAATATCCAAATTGCTGAGTTAAGGGCTACAGGAGGGCAGCGGTCCCAATGGTTATTGTGTACCAATGTTTATTATAGAGGTGACATATTCTTTGTAGGAAGGAAGGAATATTGTGAAAACTTATTCTCTTACCTCATCACCGCACATAAACAAACCATCTTTAGAATTTAACCAGTCTGTTGGAGACAAAGGCAGATCTATAACAATTTTCTCCAGAGGCTATCAGGGACTCATTGCATGGTTGCAAAATTATTTTTGACTTTGTTAGTGGTAAAGACCCATTGTTTTTCAGATTGTAGGTAATATTTTATGTAATTCTTGTTGTAGTCCCCTCATCCCCTTAAGCAATCCGTTCAGACTGAAATGAGTAATATATTATCAAAAAAACACAGCAGAAAAAACACCATGCTCCAGAGCAAAACATCCAGCAATTCCTATTAGGATGAGCCTTTGCAAACATCCTCCAGAGGATCTTTGTCAAGCACTGGATGGAATTCCAGATGCCCCCACAAGCCTATCCCCAAAGGACTTAAAAATCAGCATTCTTCAGTGATACAGTCACATCAATCCTCATAGCTGCTCAATTCACAATAATCAGACTGTGGAACCAACCTAGATGTCCTTCAATTGATGAATGGATAAAGAAACTGTGGTATATACAATGGAATATTACTCAGCTATAAAGAATAATAAAATTATGGCATTTGCAGGTAAATTGATGAAATTGGAGAACATCTTGCTAAGTGAGATAAGCCAATTTCAAAAATCCAATGAATGAATAATCTCACTGATAAATGGATGATGAAATATAATGGGGGGTGGGAGGGGTGCAAGAATGGAGGGAGGAGGGACTGTATAGTGGGAAAAGAGGGGTGGTAGGGGTGGGGTGAAGGATAAATAACAGAAAAAAACATTTTAGTTATTTTTGAACATGGAACATTAAAATAGAATTTGTTAGATCTGTCAGCATCATTTTAGTTTGCAGAGAGCTATCTTACCTACAAGGTATAAGAGTCTCTTTAAATAATTTTTAAATTCCACTTCAGCAAATTATCATTGACTGGGTCTATGTCTTTATTTGGTCTTTTTAGTTATACAGGACAGACATATTTTGTCATATTTATACAAACATAAAGAATATCTTATTCTAATTAGGTTCCTGGTCCTGTTGTTGTACATGATGTGGAAATCCCCTGTATTTTATTACTGTATGTACATAGAAAATTTGTCAAATTCATTCCACTCTTTCCTAATTTTATCCCCCAGCCTTCCCTTCATTCTCCTTTTACTGATACAATAAACTTCTATTCTCCCTCCAAACACCCACATTTTGTGTTAGCATCCACATATCAATAAGAATGGTTGGCTTTTAGTTTAGGGAATTGGCATAATTAACAAGATAGTTTGCAGATTCACCCAAAAGCAAAAATTTTATTAGTCTTATGACTTATTAATATTCCATTGTGTATATATCACATCTTCTTTATACATTTGTCTATTGAAGGTCACTGAGGTTGGTTCCATAGCTTATATATTGTTAATTGAGTTGCTATAAATGTTGATTTGGCTGTGTCTGTGTACTATGCAGATTTTAACTATTTTGCTCTTTTTCAAAAGAGTGGTTTAGTGAGGTGAAATGAATTCATTCCTAATTTTTTGAGGAATCACTTCATTGCTTTCTAGAATGGGTGTATCAATTTGCAGTCCCTCCATATATGTATGAGAGTACACTTTTTCTCACACCCTTGTGAACATTTGTTGAAGCTTGTGTTCTTGGTTGTTATCATTCTGACTAGAGTCAGATGAAATTTCATTGTAGTTTTAATACACATTTCTGTTATTGATAGAGATGTTGAGAATTTTTTATATATTTGTTGACCACTTCTATTTCTTTTTCTGTGAAGAGTCTCTTCTATTCCTTTGCACACTTATTGATTGGGATTTTCTATGGTGCTAAGTATTTTGAGTTCTTTACATACCCTGCAGTTTAGTGCTATACCTGATGTGCAGTTGATAAAGATTTTCTCCCATTCTACAGGGTCCTTATCTTATTCCTGTCCTTAATATCTCTACATTTAAGTTGTCTTTTAAGCCTTATACTTCACACCAACCTGAAAAATGTTTGTATTAGCCTTTCCTATATTTAAATGTGTGACGTACCTATGTCATGTATGGTGATTGCTTGTGCATCAGACCTCCAGTTACTGAACAGGTATTTGTAGGAAGACCTGATATGTGATTCTAAGTCAAATCATGCATGTCACTCTTTTGAAGCTATAATCTACCCTGTCTGTTTTAATCTCAACCCAAAGATCAGCAATCAACCTAGGACCACAGAGCATGGGCTACTTAAATTGCAGGGACAACTACTTTCATGAGTGAGCATGGGAACAGGTCCTCAAAAACCAATAAATTTGGGATAAATGTGGACTCCAAAAGTAGAGAGCTAGTACTCAGTTTTTATCACAGCTGCTATTCATTCTAGATTGTGCCACCAATTACCTGACTCCCATGTTGCTCAGTGCCCCATGATTATAAATATATTGTTCTCTTACAATCACCTTTTCCTTTTGTACTCCTCTTTATTTTCAACCCCCATATACTACTGATGTATGTGAGCTTTAATGTTGCTCAAATTACTAATACAAATATATGTCTATAGTATACATTGTTTTTCTTTTGTTTATTTTTACTATAACTCATGTTTAACATAGGTATTTGTGAGCATATTGGGATTAATTATGTGAAATTAAGTCTGAGATTATGTTCTTTCAATGATTACTAGGCCACAGTTCTGAAATCTTTTTCTAATTTGAGGCTATTACAAATCCTTCTGCACTGAAGGAAGTTGCAAATAACTTCAGGTTATTTTGTAATTGTACTCTCATGATAATATTCTTGAAAGAGAGATTCCATGAATCATTTGGTGTCTAGTTTTAAATTATTTTCAGATAGCCTGCTCTTCTTCACTTTCTTATGTAGCATTTAATATTATCCATTTATGTTTGTGACACTCATGCAGTCTTACAGTTTTCATAGCTTGTTATTTTACATCATGTCTGGGGAATGAATTATAGCTGCACCCCATATCAAATGTCTCCTGTTATGATAAGGTTATATTTGTCCTTGATTATCTATATTCAGTCCTCAGGCATTTCCAAAATAATGCCAAGTCCTTTCTAGAAGTTTAACAAGTATTCTTTCAAAAATAATGCTTTTTGATAAATGTCATTATCCAAAACTTAAGATAGTAAGAAAAGAAGAGCAAATCTAGTGGTTTAGAGGAAGTTGGCTTTGGGTTTGGAGTCAGGCAGAATTAATCCTTAATCCCAGACCAACTTCTTGATAGTTGAGGGATTTTGAACACATTTCTTTATGCTGTACTGTCATATTAACCTCACTCATAAAAAAAAATTTGATACTGAGTGCCAAAATATCAGCAATTCTTTAGTCTCGCCTCTGTCCATAACATTTATTATGTGCTTTTACTCTTATATTTTGTCAAATTTCAGAATGTTGGATCTTGGTCCTCCTTATTTTCTATAACTCAAGAAAAGCAACAACCATTTGTGAGTATTAGTCAGACATATAGCTTCAAAAAACTTTGAATGTTTCTCCTTTTTCTTTCATAACATTGCCATCTCCATGAGAATAAGCCCACATTAGTTAATTGAAAGATCACATGTTTAGGAAAATCATCAGGGTTTGCCTGCTCACTTTCTGATATTCAGTGACATTTTTAACCATCTGTTAAACAACCTGTTGCAGAAAGATCCCAGCAGAGACCAACTTAAATTGATGTTCAGCCCAATCTTGACCTGCTGCATTTCAGAGTGGTTTGCTGTTCAGTAATACATAAATAATACACACATTATAAGCAGGATGCAAAGATGTAATCATGCAGAAATTTTCTGGAAAAGAGCAGGTGCCTTATAGGTAGTAGTTTTCTTTTCTTCTGATTTAAATGTGGAGTTAAAACTCCTGATAGATTGTATTATGCAGATCTATGTGTAGATACAGGTATAAGATTCGTACTAAAATAATGTTTCCCATTCTATTTAAAGAAAAAATCATCACATTCCTGCCATTGGGTTCAAGACCAAATTGCAAAGTAACATTTACTTTAATCTCTTTAAACCCAAAAGACTAGACTGCTTACATATCTGAAGATATGGGACACGAATCTCATGGGACACCCATGTTTCTTTGCTTTGAGATATTTGAAATGGGATTGGTTATGCTCTGTATCAAGTGGGAAGCTACAGTCTACTTTTGGACACTTTCTGGTTGAAACTTCAAGCTCTCTCAGGGTAATGTCTCTCCTGTTCTCTGACATTGAGTAGATTATTGTCAGCTAGTCACAATTGCACCCACGTGAAATCCCAGATGATGGGAAGGTGGAGGTAGGAGGATTGTGAGTTCAAAATTACCCTCAGTAAAAATTAGGTGCTAAGCAACTCAGTGAGACTCTCTCTTTATTAAAATACAAAGTAGTGTTGGAGATGTGACTCAGTGGTTGAATGCCCCTGAGTTTAATCCCCAAATTTTATATATACATATATATATATATATATATATATATATATATATATATATATATATCTAGTATGAATGGAGATGTTTGGATGTTTCAAATATAGAATGAGTTTTGAAGATATAGTTTATATATACTTCATTATATATTTTAATACTAATTTTATATTGTCAAACAAAGATAAACTGGATATATGGTTTTATTTTATTACACTTGATTTTACCTGTTCTTTCTACTTTTTAATGTGAATATTAGAAAATTTAAATTTGCACTTTTTCTTATAATTTATTTGTGTTAAGCATTGCTGCTTTATGGATATTTTTCTTTTTTGTTAGTTTTTAATTTAAAAAATAAGTTTAATCTTTAATCATAAATACAGCCTTTAAATTCATTTTTCACACATGAATGTCTTTAAAAGAAATATCCAAAGCATTCATTATCCTTCTGCATTCTTCTTCTCAGAAAGTACTTCTGAAGTAGATCTATTCTGGATTCTTATTCTTTTTCTTTTCCTTTTAGAAGCAAGCGATTTCGTGTCCCCTGCTATTTTCTTTTTCTTCAAACAGCTAAGAGGATTGGGGCCACTAATTTTCTTGCACTTTTTTCTTCTTCTCTGTTCAGGGTTTTTCACTAAATCCTGTTCCTGTTTGAGTTGCTTGATACTTTCTTTCTCATGCACTGAGACAAGCTGATCTGACTATATAGCTTTGACAAAGGTGATTGTTTTGGGAGAAGGTTTGCCCAAGACTATAGTGTTCTGAATAATAAACATGAGGAACACCAGGCTTTTTCTTTACTTTCACAGATAAATTCTGATCCTGATGGTGCACAGCTGCATCTCCCCTATAAGGTAGCAGGGCAGCTGCTCCCACAGCTGGATGAGGCCCCACGGCGCCGCCTGACAAAAGGTGCCGTTCAGCAGGTTCTGGTATAGATTGCGGACTCTGAAATTGTTGCGGAAGAAGCCGAAATGCTTCTTGGTGTGTTTCTGCCTGGTGATCTTCATGCCTGGTTGACTCTGACCGAGGCTGCCAGACAGAAAGCTGCAGCATAAGTCTTACGCATGCCCAGCTTCCACAATGGATACTTTTGTTGATCAAAACCCAGTCTGTCTTCATAGTAGTAGAGAGCAAAAATAGTTAAATCGAAATTTAAACTAATGTTTATTAACTATTTTATTCATGTAAAACACACAATTAATAAATTTAAATGACCACATATTTAAATGGAAATATCATCCTAGCTAGTCTAGATTCCAGTAATGCAAGGAAACCCAGCATTAAAATAGCTGCTGCCTGAAGCTCTGGATTCAATTCTTAGTAAATGAAAAGTAAAGTAAACACATAAGGACTGGCTAATGTGGGGTATGCCTATCATTTTAGTGATTCAAGATTTTTGTGACAGAAGCCAGCTTCTGTCATGTACTCTGTTAATCCCAGTGGTTTTGGTGAATGGAATAGTAGGATTACAAGTTCAAAGCAAACTTGACAGCTGAGCAAGGTCTTAAGCAAGTTAGCAAGACCTTGTTTCTAAATAAAATTTTAAAAAATTCTGTTGTGGATGTGGCTCAGTTGTTAAGTACCACTTGGATCACTCCCTCGTACTGAACCACCCCACACAAAAATAATTCATTCCCATAAGACCAGTGTAATGATCTTCAATTCACTTAGAGGTTATTAGTGCCATAAGTAATATTTTCACTATTTTTCCATTGTGTAATCACATGGAAATTAAGACAGTCATAAGAAATTTCCATGTCTATTTCCTGCCACTCCCACACTTGACACGGTCTGTTGGAATAGAGGACTCAACACTTGACAGAGTTCTGTTGATTGTCCTCCCTCTTGAGGGCCATAGGCATGGCATGTCTCAATGTATAGCTGCTTTTTCATATTAATAATCAATATATCATTAGAAACTTTTTGGAAAAACATTGGGAAGGTTTTACTGTGTTGGGACACAAAATAGTGCACAATGAAAATTTAGCAGTAATACATAGATAAAATATAAAAAATAAAAACTTGTGGTTGTGCTTGAGTTTAAAGGAGCCTGTTATTGCTTTAGTATAATAATAGATGGATAAAGAGACATTCCTCTGAGCTTGAATGCAGTGTTTAGCCTTTTTTGCTTTCCTAGTTTCAATAGTTGATTCTAGAGATACTTTACATAATAAAAACATTTAAGTTAGTCCTGCATATAATTTTTACTTTTCCTATGTTTAGTCTAATTCTTTGAGAATCAGAATAAGATTGTAACCTGCCATTATATGAAATTAGAATAGACTAAATATTAACTATAAATTGATTTCCTTGCCCTTTAATAACAGTAAAAACTTTTCACTGTTAAACACTGGAGTTCATGGTGGGGGTGGTTTCTCAGAAAATCTAGTAATGTGTTTGTTCTGAAGGTTAAAGCCTGGCACATCATAGTGCCCTCAGTTTAGCTGGAAGACAAAGTTGTTTCAGTTTAGCTGGGAGATGAGGTTATTTTAATCTTACTGGGAAATAAGGTTGTTTTGGTCTGGACTGTCATACAGAGAGAATGTGTACTTTGAGAAGAAGCATAGATTGTAATTTTGAAGGTTTTTCATCTTTTAAACTAGCCATAAAATGATATAATCATTACTAAAGAAAAATATCTATAAAAAGGCTGGCAGAAAAAAATAAAGGTTCAGATTCAACCTCAGAACACTTGGTGTCTCTGTGTGCTATTTCTCCACCATACTGATGTCTCCCATCCACATAGGACCCCTGACCCGTGCTAGGGATGGACACCAGCAAGAAATATATTGAAATATGACAATTAATCCAGAATTCTGTCTCTTTGGAAATACTTAAAAATTTTATAGTACAATATTTTTCCATGTGTCAACCCTTTGTGTCAAGAACACATCCACAAATTGGTTTTGATTTAAATTGACTTGAATAAACAAGTGTTACAAGGTAATAGTTAAATATAGTATTAAGAAAATCATGGAAGTATTAATACTGTGTGTGTGAGAGAGAGAGACAGAATGAATGTGTTTGCTTATATCCCTCTTTAGAAAAAAAGAGTTATTGAACTGAAAGGGAATTTCAATATTGCTCATGAATTACAATTAAACTAGAAAGCTCAAATGTCTGAAAATATCTAGTTTAGGTATATTGAATTATTTTTTTCCAAAATATTGTGGTTAATTCTTAAAAAATTCCCCATGTCATTCCCATCTTTTCTGCTTTCTTGTTATTCACACAAAAAAATGTATGATTTTTATTTATTTGAAATTTATGAAACATTGCTATATGACCTGTTAAGGAATATTTAAGGATAGTTTTATTGACATTTAGTGATATTTAGTAATGAGTTTGAAGATATAGTTATGGTGAGCATGTTAATATATATTTTATTGTATTAATAATCCTCCATTATTTCTTTCTGAATTGCAGAACACTAAGTCATGTGAGATTTATCATTTCAAGTTATACTACATTATCTACTTAGTGAATTCACTGAATCACTTTGGTCAGGTGAAACCTGAGGAGACTTCCTACATCTGAGGTTTTTTTTCATGTTTCTATGAAAGAAAATCACAAAAAATGATGGGTTCTAAAAGATACTCCTTAACAGGGAGACAAAATGGCTTTATAAGACAATGAGTTCATACATCCATGCAGGATAATAATACATTGTGAGAGAAGAAATAACACTAATTCTGCATGAGGAACAAGGAATTTCTCAATGTTGCACAAGTGTCTTTGAATTTAAAATATTTTCAATTTTTGTTTGTTAATCATGTTTCCCTTTGAATCTTCACTTTTAGCTACATATACATCACAGCTATTCTCCTTAATGATCAATGTTGTGGCTTTATCTTTCTACCCTTTTTCCTTAATTCATGTTATCTTACAGAAACTTTATTTTAGTTTTGGTATGTAGTTTATGTTTTCTCCTAATGGAAGTATAATGTACTTTGTGGAAGTATATATTGTGTTAATTTGGTTTCGGAGATAGCTCCTTAATTTTAAATTTTATGTATAACAATGTAGAAAAATAAATTTTATGAGATTCAGAGTGACATTTCAACATGTGTATACACCATATAAATGTCACTAAATAGCATATCTTTCACCTCATATTTTCATTGCTGTGGTGAGAACATAAAAAATATTTGTTCTAGATATCTTGGAATACAGCACATTGGTAACAGCTATAGTCATCCTTCTATGTTCTAGAACCATAAACTTCTTTTTTTCTATGTATATGATCCTCTCAAAATTTCACTTCTCCACTCCCCACAATTGGGTAAGTATTTACAGATTGATTGTATTTCTTCTGTGAAGTGTCTGTTCAGTTCCTTAACCCATTTATTGATGGGGTTCATTATTTTAATGGTGTTAAGTTTTCTGAGACCTTTGTGTATCCTGGAGATGAATGCTCTTTCTGAGGTCCATGTAGTAGAGATTTTCTCCAATTCTGTAGGCACTCTCTTCATGTTATTGATTGTTTCCTTTGCTGAGAAGAAGTGTTTTAGTTTGATTCTATCATATTTATTGATTCTTGATTTTGCTTCTAAGCCCACATGGTGGAGATTTGTACTTGTTCTTCTGTTAGGCACAGGGTCTCTGTGTAATGCCTAAGTTCTTGATCCACTTTGACGTTTTTACAGGGTGAGAGACAGGGGTTTAATTTCATTTTTTTTTACACATGGATTTGCAGTTTTTCTCAGCAACATTGTTTTTGAAGAAGTTACTATGATGGAGTGGCAAGCACCCAAAAAGAGCAGGTTACTGTTCAGAAGGTGTGAGCCACCTGAGAAAATGAAAAAGTCTGAAATAATCAGTAAAATTTTAAAGTGAAAGACAAAGCAAGAATTTATTATGTGGAGTGCTTGATGGATCTTCCAGTCATGATAGGAACTGGAACTGAACTACTGAAAAAGATCCCAGTTCTTTATTTAAGGGGGAGTACATTAAAGGCAGTATTAGGTTTCAGTGGGAGGAAGTTTTGTTTCCATGCTTGTTTTCTTTTTTTTATTATTGTATACAAATGGGATACATGCTGTTTCTCTATTTGTACATGGAGTCAAGGCATACCATTTGTGTAATCATACATTTACATAGGGCAATGATGTTTGATTCATTATTTTTTTCCCTTCCACCACCCCTCCCACCCCTCTTTTCCCTCTATACAGTCCTTCTTTCCTTCATTCTTACCACATTCCTTATCCCTAACCCTAAACCTAACCCTAAACCTAATGCTAACCCCTCCCACCCCCCATTATATGTCCTCATCTGCTTATCAGCGAGATCATTCATCCTTTAGTTTTTTGAGATTGGCTTATCTCACTTAACATGATATTCTCCAATTTCATCCATTTGCCTGCAAATGTCATAATTTTATCATTCTTCATTGTGGAGTAATATTCCATTGTATATATATGCCACAGTTTCTTTATCCATTCATCAAATGAAGGACATCTAGGTTGGTTCCACAATCTGGCTATGGTGAATTGAGCAGCAATGAACATTGATGTGGTTGTATCTCTGTAGTATGCTGATTTTAAGTCCTTTGTGTGTAGGCCAAGGAGTGGGATAGCTGGGTCAAATGGTGTTTCCATTCCAAGCTTTCTGAGGAATCTCCATACTGCTTTCCAGAGTGGCTATACTAATTTGCAACACCACCAGCAATGTATGAGTGTACCTTTTTCACCACATCCTCGCCAATAACTATTGTTGCTTGTGTTCTTGATAATCGCCATTCTAATTGGGGTGAGATGAAATCTTAGGGTAGTTTTGATTTGCATTTCCCTTCTTACTAGGGATGTTGAACATTTTTTCATATACCTGTTGATTGCTTGTACATCTTCTTCTGTGAAGTGTCTGTTTATTTCCTTAGCCCATTTGTTGATTGGATTATTTGTATTCTTGGTGTAGAGTATTTTGAGTTCTTTATAGATTCTGGAAATTAGCGCTCTATCTGAAGTATGATTGGCAAAGATATTCTCCCACTCTGTAGGCTCTCTCTTCACATTGCTGATAGTTTCCTTTGCTGAGAGAAAGCTTTTTAGTTTGAATCTATCCCAGTTGTTGATTCTTGCTTTTATTTCTTGTGCTATGGGAGTCCTGTTAAGGAAGTCTGATCCTAAGCCAGCAAGTTGAAGATTTGGACCTACTTTTTCTTCTATAAGATGCAGGGTCTCTGGTCTGATTCCAAGGTCCTTGATCCATTTTGAGTTGAGTTTTGTGTAGAGTGAGAGATAGGGGTTTAATTTTATTCTGCTGCATATGGTTTTCCAGTTTTCCCAGCACCATTTGTTGAAGAGGCTATCTTTTCTCCATTGCATATTTTTGGACCCTTTGTCTAGTATGAGAAAATTGTATTTATTTGGGTTTGTGTCCCTGTCCTTTATTCTGTACCATTGATCTACCTGTCTATTTTGGTACCAATACCATGCCGCTTTGTTACTATTGCTTTGTAGTAAAGTTGAAGGTCTGGTATTGCAATACCCCTGCTTCTTTCTTGCTACTTAGGATTGCTTTAGCTATTCTAGGTATTTTATTCTTCCAGGTGAATTTCATAATTGCTTGCTCTATTTCTGCAAGGTACATCATTGGGATTTTAATTGGAATTGCATTGAATCTGTATAGCACTTTAGGTAGTATGCCGTTTTGACAATATTAATTCTGCCTATCCAGGAACATGGGAGATCTTTCCATCTTCTAAGGTTTTCTTGAATTTCTTTCTTTAGTGTTCTGTAGTTCTCATTGTATAGGGTTTCACCTCTTTTGTGGGATGGATTCACAAGTATTTTATTTTTTTCAATGCTATTGTGAATGGGGTAGTTTTCCTAATTTCTCTTTCTGAAGATTCATCACTTATGTATAAAAATGCACTGGATTTATGAGCATTGATCTTGTAACCTGCTACTTTACTGAATTCACTTATGAGTTTTGAAAGTTTTCTGGTGGAATTTCCAGGTTCCTCTAAATATACAATCATGTCGTCAGTGAACAGGGATAGTTTGAGTTCTTCTTTTCCACTCCGTATCCCTTTAATTTCTTTGGTTTGTCTGATTGCTCTGGCTAGAGTCTCAAGGACGATGTTGAATAGAAGTGGTGAAAGAGGGCATCCCTGCCTTGTTCCAGTTTTTAGGGGGAACGCTTTCAGTTTTTCACCATTTAGAATGATATTAGTCATGGACTTAGTGTAGATGGCCTTTATAATGTTAAGGAATGTTCCCACTACCCCAATTTTTTCTAGTGTTTTGAGCATGAAGTGATGCTATATTTTATCAAATTCTTTTTCTGCATCTATTGAAATAATCATGTGATTCTTAACTTTAAGTCTGTTGATATGGTGAATGACATTCATTGATTTCCGAATGTTGAACCAACCTTGCATCCCTGGGATGAAACCCAATTGATCGTGGTGCACTATCTTCTTAATATATATTTGTATGTGATTTGCTAAAATTTTGTTGAGAATTTTTGCATCGATGTTCATTAACGATATTGGTCTGAAATTTTCTTTCCTCGATGTGTCTCTGTCTGGTTTAGGTATCAGGGTGATATTGGCTTCATAGAACGAGTTTGGGAGGGTTCCCTCCTCTTCTATTTCATGGAATACTTTGGGGAGTATTGGAATGAGCTCTTCTTTAAAGGTTTTGTAGAACTCGGCTGAGAACCCATCTGGTCACGGACTTTTCTTTGTTGGTAGGCTTTTGATGACCTCTTCTAATTCATTGCTTGAAATTGGTTTATTTAAGTTGTGTATGTCCTCCCCATTCAGTTTAGTTAATTCATATGTCTCTAGAAATTTGTTGATGTCTTCAAGGTTTTCTGTTTTGTTGAAGTATCGATTTTCAAAATAGCTTCTAATTATGTTTTGTATTTCAGTTGTGTCTGTTGTGATGTTTCCTTGTTCATTCCGAATTTTAGTAATTTGAGTTTTCTCCCTCTTTCTTTTTGTAAGTGTGGCTAAGGGTTTATCAATTTCGTTTATTTTTTCAAAGAACCAACTGTTTATTTTGTTAATTTTTCCAATTGTTTCTTTTGTTTCAATTTCATTGATTTTGGTTCTGATTTTAACTATTTCCTGTCTTCTACTATTTTGGTATTGGTCTGCTCTTCTTTTTCTAGGGCTTTGAGCTGTAGTTTTAAGTCATTTATTTGTTGATTTCAACTTCTTTTTTTGAATGCGTCCCATGAAATAAATCTTCCTCTAAGTACTGCTTTCATAGTGTCCCAGAGATTTTGATATGAGGTGTTTTTGTTCTCGTTTACTTCTAAGAATTTTTTTATTTCCCTCCTGATGTCTTCTGTTATCCATTCATCATATAATAGTGTATTATTAAATCTCCAGGTATTGGACAAATTTCTGTTTTTTATTCTGTCATTTTTTTCTAATTTCAATCCATTATGATCTGATAGAGTACAAGGTAGTATCTCTATCTTCTTGTATTTGCTAACAGTAGCTTTGTGGCATAAAATATGGTCTATTTTAGAGAAGTATCCATGTGCTGCTGAGAAGAAAGTGTATTCATTCTTTGTTGGATGGTATATTCTATATATGTCCGTTAAGTCTAAGTTGTTGATTGTGTTATTGAGATCTATGGTTTCTTTATTCAATTTTTGTTTGGACGATCTATCCAGTGGTGAGAGAGGTGTGTTAAAATTGCCTAGTATTATTGTGTTGTGGTCTATTTGATTTCTGGAATTGAGAAGGATTTGTTTGACATATGTGGATGAGCCAATGTTCAGGGCATAGATATTTATGATTGTTATGTCTTGCTGATTTATGCTTCCCTTAAGCAGCATGTAATGTCCTTCTTTATCCCTTCTGACTAGTTGTGGCTTGAAGTCCACATTATCTGAAATGAGGATGGATACTCCAGTTTTTTTTGCTGTGTCCATGTGCCTGGTATGTTTTTCCCCATCCTTTCACCTTTAGTCTATGGGTATCTCTTTCTATGAGATGAGTCTCTTGCAGGCAGCATATTGTTGGATTTTTCTTTTTAATCCAATCTGCCAGTCTCTGTCTTTTGATTGATGAGTTCAGGCCATTAACATTCAAGGTTATTATTGTGATATGATTTGTATTCAAAAATATTATTTTGGTTGTTCTGAGGATGAAATTCAGGGACACTCACAAACTCAGTCGCATTTAATTGTATTTTAAATTTTGCAGACTGGCTTTACTTATGTTTACTTATCCTCCTGAGTAGCTGGGAATGCAGGCATGCCTCTTTGCACTCAACAGAAATTGAATTTTAAAGTAGCACCATTTACGACAGATATCAAAAAGTGTAAGTACTTATGAATAAATTTCACAACCCATCAAAGAAACATTAATATAAAAACATGAGGGAGATTTAGAATGGTGTGAGCAATAAGGACAGGATGGCAAAGGAGGAACCCAAAGACATGACAGACAGTGAGAGAACAAAGAATGTCCGCCAATAAGGCCAAATATCTAGCTGACAAATGTGCCCATGGACATGAGCAGAAACCCAACAGAAAGAGTAAAATAGATGTGTGGTCATGGGAATAGGAAGCAACAATAAATAAAAGAGAGCCTGGAGTCAGAGGAGATAGGAAAATGAGGAGGTCCCAAAACCTTTGAAAAGAACAAGTCAGTACTTTCCTATAGGAGTCCAGGCTCTGACTCTGGGGCCCCCTTCTCTCCAGAGGAATCTGTTACTTTACTACCTTTGCTATTATAAAAAACATGCTGCTTGCTTGCTATCTTCCTGTCCTATTCAATGCAAAAAAAAAAAAAAAAAAAAAACTAAACATTTTTGTCCAAAATTACTCAGTGGCTGAGTTTTGGAGAGCTTTGTTTGCATGTATGAGTTACTGGGTTAGATCCCAAGCACAATATGCATTTAAAAATAAATAAATAAGTAAAATAAAGATCTTAAAAATTAATTCAAGACCTATACCTGGAAAACTGTGCACATAAAACAAAACTAAGAGAAATTTAAATGACCTAAATAAATTGAGTGATATGTCATGGTCATATATGAAAAGATTCAATATTTTTTAAAATCTCCATTATTCCTTACACTGAATTATTAATTTATTGTATCTGTAAACATAACCCCAGGAAGTCTTGTGGAAAAGCTGAATCTAAAATGGAATAAAAGAGTGGAGTATAGAAGAGTCAAACAAGCAGAAAGAAGTTGGAGGAACAGCACTACTCAGTTCCAAGATTATTGCAGAGCTCAGCAAACAGCACAGTGTATAAGGAAAATGAGACCAGGTGAAAACAGAGGACACAAGCAAACTCACACCTAAGTGGTCAAGCAAGTTTTGACAAACATGCCATGTCAATGGGAAAAGGAGAATCTTTTCCACAAATGGTGCAGGAAAATTTTGTGACCATATGTATAATAAAATAAAAATAAATAAATAAATAATTTCAAGCTCTGCCTTAAACATGATAAGCAACTAAAGGGGAATGATCATAGATTTAAATGTAAGTGAAAAAACATAAAATCTTCTGAAACAAGAGATAAAAATCATCATGACCTGAGTTTTGGCTGACTTCTTATGTAAAATACAAAGTACTAAAGAAAAGGAGAACTGGCTGTACCTCAGAGGTACAACACTTACCTAGCATGCTTAAGACCTTGAGCTCAATTCCCAGTACAAGAAAAAGACACTAACAATAAATGAAAGGACTGATTATGCACATGGACTGGTGAAAACTTGGAACAGTTGTAATTTTTCACACAGTGTTGGGAATGTAATGTGGTTATCTCTTTGGAAAGAATTTGACAGATTCTTAAAGTGTACACCTACATCATGGTCAACATTTTCCACTTCTGGGCATTAACCAAGAGAAATTTGAATACTGTTCTGCATGTACAGCAGAGGTGAATAAGTGAATGGGTAAGCAGATTAAAATATACACAAAGAAATAATCAGTACTAAAAAGGAAGAAAACAATACACAGAAGATGTGAAAGTCTAAATTCTACTGGAAGATAGACAAGAACATGAAAAATGTATGATTATATAATGTATTAAAATTTTATAGTCAGAAAAGTCACAGCAGTAGTTTCTTGGAAACAAGGAGGTAATAAAGGGGAAGCAAGAAACTTCTGGGGGAAATGGATACATTTATTATCCTGGAAGGGCTGAAGATTCCTTAGGACACAACCTAAATGCATGCAAGTTTTTATAAATTAATTATACCACAGTAAAGTGTATGGAAAAACCCAACAAGTAATATATTAAAAGTTTAAATTTAAAAATAATGGGGCCAAGAAATTAAGACTTGAGTAGGAAGATAACCACAAGAACAAAACAAACATTTCTAAATAACAAATGATATCTACATACAAGCAAGCCACTGTGAGCAAAAGAGCATGTTAAAATGTAATAATATAGAGCAGTAATGTCAGGACAGATCCTGGAACACCAGAGTTTCTTCTAGGGTACCACAAGTTCAAAGCTATTTTATTGTAAAAGCCAAATGTTATTTGCCTTTTTCATTCTGGTTCTCCCAAGAGTGTATAGTTGACCAGGCTGGGGAGGTAGCTCAGCTGGTAGAGTGCTTGTCTTGCAAGCACAAGGCCCTGAGTTCGATCCCCAGTACCGCAAAACAAAACAAAAACAAAAACAAAAACTGTGTAGTTGAATTTCCCACAGGTTACATGGCAAAAGATGAACTTAAAACATAGAAAGAAGGGAATGCAGCTGTATTATAATTTCAAGATTTGCAGAACTTTACAACAATACTATTCTTTCCAGTGATTTCTTTGATGATCAATACATATTTTACTAAAAATACTATGTATGTTAACACGTAATATGTACACATTATTTTATGTGAATATAGTGTTTTTCAAATTCTCAGTTTTAATTCACAACAGGGCAAATATTGATAGAAAACCTAATATAAATGAAAACTCATTTGATTTTTTAGTGTTGGGGAAGAGTTATTAATTTACCATCAAAAACCTCTCAGGCATTCCCCTTGAGAGGAAAATAATTCCCTGTTAATGTCTGGCCAGACATCCTATGGGAGGGTCTCCACATTCTGGAGGGAAGACCTTCCACATGTTGACTGCAGGTGTGGCTGCTATATACCATGCCTGGGCCATAAAAAGCTCAGCACAGACTTTAAGACTCAACCTCTAGAATCATGCACAGCATCTTACAATGAATGCTGCACAAACCAACAAATGAATTGCATTGTTTGTATCTTGGATGTTTTCATCTCATTTTTGTATGTGTTCATTTCTAATGTGTTTTATATGAATATTATTCTACAACAGTTTGGAATTGTTTAAAGATTGTGCTTCACCATGGAATCATGGAGAAACACTGACCTACATATCTATTTTTTTTTCTTTTTTTTTTTTTTTTTTTGCGGTGCTGGGGATTGTACATATCTTTCAATAATAGCAATTGGTATGTTCCCTAAAGAAAAATGTTAAGACTAGAAATTATCTCTACTTCATTAACAACAATGAAGAGGACTGCCTCCCTCTTTATGCTATTTCTCATATAAATATCAATGCAATCACACTTACAATGGGAATTGGCAATGGCAATGTGAATCATGCATACTCTCTTCAGTGAAGAAATTTTCCATGGTTTCAGATGGATTGATTTCATTAAGTTCATCTTTGCTCTGTTCTGGAAATTAGAAAAAATGATGAATACTTACAAAAATGATATTTTAAGCAAAAAATTTCATCACAGCAAAATAAGTCAAAGGGGAAGAAAAAAAGGACAAGACCCACTGAACGACCTGGAAAACAAATCTCACAGGGTGCTTTAGGTGAAAGACTTGACTTCCTACATCCATCTCCTTTCTCAAACAGGTTTATTCTTGATTTGGATCAGCTGCATATCCATTAAAAATGATGAGGATCATCCTACAAAGGGGCCCATGACTAGCAAAAGCCCTGAGTTTCACCCTTGATTTTCTGCTAATTAATTGCAAGGCTGCCAGTCATGGTGGCACAAGCCTGTAATCCCAGCACTTGAGAGGCTAAGGCAGGATGGAAAGTTCAAAGCCAGCCTCAGCAACTTAATGAAGGCTTAAGAAACTCAACAAGACCTTGTCTCTATGTAAAATATAAAAAAGGGCTGGGGATGTGGCTTAGTTGTTAAGCACCTCTGAGTTCAATCACTGGTACCAAAAAACAAGCACAAACATGCATACGAACTAATTGCAATACCATCAGAAAATTGCTCAATTTCTCAGTACTTCCATTTGTTCACCCATAATATGCAGGTAACATTTTCTTCATGTTTTTTGAGTGAAGGAGTGATGACAAAACCAGACCTGGTTGTGAAATAAAATTACAAAAAATGTTATGGTCAGAGTCCAGTGCCTGGGGAAGGGGTCAATTCTCCTCCCCTCTCTTAGCCTTTCTCCAGGAAGTCAAATTGACCAATAAATAACTGCCCTAAGTGTCTAACTAATCCCTCCTGCAATGTAATAGATGTCTGTGAGAGGAGCTGTTTCTTCTTTTCTCTTCCGTGAGCGCACTTTATGTTAGAGACACGGCATGAGGCCTTCAGTCACATAGATTAGATATTAAAAAAAAAAGAACAAAAAGCTCCAATGATAGGATGGGTCTAAGATGACATCAAATAACATATAATTATTGTGAGAAACTGTGGATCAGTGCTTAGAATTTTGGAGTGCTAATCTTCTCTGGGACCTCTGGCGTAAAATTAACTTTGGTTTCTCCTAATGTCTGAGTGCCATCTTGTCGTTTTCTCAACAAAGGGTGATGGAAAATTATACTTCTATAAGATAGCTCCCAAAGAAAAACAGAGAGACTTGCACCTTGTAGGAGGGAGGGAAAACTAGTCAAGCACTAACCTCTCAGTAAATCTTTTCTTAATAACAATGCGCCCTGAAGGAAAGGGGCGGATACTGAATGCACTGCTCTGGACTTTGACCTTCTCCCAGTGCAAAATAGTCCTAAATGGAGGCAAAGAAAATTATCATAACTCTGGGAAACAGTGGATTTCAGAGAAAGGAAAGCAATGGGCAAGATTTGAGTACTCTTTCCTCAAGATCTGAACTCCTATCTCCCCAGATAACATTAAATTTTAATCTTTTTACAACTACCTTCCTAAGTTAAAAGTTTAACCAGCAAAATTAATTCCTCGACTGGGCAGTCTGCACATCCATAATCTCCAAAACTATAAAACCCAGATTTCTTCTGTAACCCACAGACCATCTCCATACCCAGAAAATGGGCCCTCCTGTGCCTGATTGACTTTGCTTAAAAATAAAGCAAAGCTTGCTGATCTGAGGTTTGAGTCCTGTCTCCTGTGTCTGTCATTTGTGGGCCATGATCTTACAATCATCATCCCTGTGATTTCACAAGTTCACCAAATAAGAAATGACTGTGATACAGTATAAACCATGTCTCCCAGAGTTCCTTCCCTGGGACAGTGTAGCTTTCATTCATCAGGCTCAAGAGGGATCCAGAAATATAGAATTTTAGCATGACTTACCTCACTCAGGTCTTGTCCAGAAGGTCTGGGGACAGTGACAAAGCTCAACCACAGCATAGTGATACCACCGTTTACCGGTAACGAGTTCTGCTCCTTCTAATATTGAAGATTGAACACTAGAGAGGCATGCCAAGGCAAGCATATAAAGCAGGTTTTATTTAAAGGTAATAATACAGACTTCCCAGGAGGAAGAAGGGGGCCATGACTGATGTTCTAAGTCCCAAGAAGTGAGCACACCCTACATCTTTTATAGGTTGAAGTCTCTTTTGTTCTCCAGTTTTCTCCCCTCTTATCTTTCTTCCTTCCTGCCTGTGTGCCGGGGTCCAGCCCTAGCAGGAGTCCATGGGTTCCACACCAGTAAACGGGGCACGGGGAGACAGCGTCGGCGATGAATGGAGAATGAAAGACACAGACTCTAGTTCTGGTGCAATCAATCCCACTTTATTCTGGGGAAGGCTGGGTTTATATACATTTTTCTTCAGGCTATAATGACAATCTTGTGGTTAATATTAAAGTTTTCAAAGCATAGGCAGAAATTGTTTTTAACAAGGAACAGAAAATTATGAGAAAACAGTAACCTTACAGTTTATCCTTACCTATTCACAATTGTTTTAAGAGTATCTAACTACCTCAGTGAACTAATACAATATTTACTTCCTTAATATCTAAATGCTATGTGACCTAAGACTATTCTTAATATTCTCATGGTTAAAACAATAGACAAGTAATCTCATGTGACTATCTCTACTAGGTCCATCTGGTTAATATCTGAATTGCTGAGTTAAGGGGTACAGGAGGGCAGCGGTCTCAATTGTAATTGTGTACCAACGTTTATTATAGGGGTGACATATTCTTTGTAGGAAGGAAGGAATGTTATGAAACCTTATTCTCTTACCTCACCACCACACATGAACAAAACCATCATTAAAATTTAACCAGCCTGTTGGAGACAAAGGCAGATCTACAACTATTTTCTCCAGAGGCTTTCAGGGACTCATTGTATGATTGCAAAATTATTTTTAATTTTGTTAGTGGTAAAGACCCATTGTTTTTCAGATTGTAGGTAATGATTTCTGGAATTTTTGTTGTATTCCCTTTGTCCCCTTAAGCAATCCATTCAGACTGAAATGAGTAATATATTATCAGAGAAAACACCATGCTTCGGAGCAAAACATCCGGCAATTCCTTTTAGGATGAGCCTTTGCAATCATCCTCCAGAGGATCTTTGTCAAGCACTGGATGGAATTCCGGACGCCCCCACACCTATGTGACTTGGCCTGGTTTTGCATTAAGTGAGAAGCCATGGGCAGGGGGAGGGCCAGGGTGACTCAGGAAGGCAAGGGCCCAGGGGGCATTAATTAGCAGCTCCATGCTTGCAGTCCTTGATAAAGGCAGGTAAATTTGGTAATCAATGGGCTCCGGAGATCCTTGACATTTCATTCTTCCAGGGGCAGTTTCCAACTTCCAAAGGCAGATGGCTTCATGGCTTCATTTCCTCAAATTGACCCGATTCCCTATTTCTACACTAATTACCTGTCCTTAATTCTGGCTTCATTCCCCCCTTTATCTTTAGGAACTCCTAACTGCTATAAGGAAAAGAAAGGGGGCGTCGATCGTTCTTGCTGCTTCGAGGCTGAAAGGGGGCAGCGAGGGGCAAGCAGTTTGGAGTTCCTTTTTTAAAAATCGGGTCAATTGAGGGGTCCAAGGTAGAAGTCTGGTTGGAGAAGAGCAGGTTGTAAAGTCATCTGGGGGTGGGTGCTTCTATGATAGAAGAGCAAAAAGACATGAGTACTGAAATTAGATTAGTACAAAGTAAATGTTGCAGCATCTGGAACATGCCACTGAGTATCATGAAAATGACAGAAGTTAATCTCTTACCAGGTGGAAGAACTGAGAAATTGTTCCCATAACTAGGCCTAGCAAAGGCTGGAGAGGATAAGGCCTTTATTTGGGAACTTAAACATTGTCCAGGTTATCAGGAATGTAAACACAACATTGAACTCTTAATGTCATAGATGTCCCAAAAAATATAGTTAAGCTACTTAATGTCATCTGATTTTTGTAAAATATCCCTTATTGGCATAACCTGTGTGTAGTAGACATCTCTATACTTCTGTTACTTAGGGATAGATAATCATACGAGCAAACATAGATTAAGTCTACCTGTGTAGCTTAGGAAGGTCTGCAGGCTTTAAACTGACTAAAAACTTCTGACTCTGGCAGTTTCTCTTGATAGTTATCAGGCACATTTGCTGAAGAATCTTTCTTTCATTTGTAGCTTCCAGTCTTTATTCTAGTGGGTTAATACAAGTGTACATCTTAAGTTACATTTAACTATTATTTCTTTTAAATGCCCAAGAATGGCTATATTTTGGTTTTAACTGTTTTGCTGGGTGTCTAATATCAAGCTGGTCAAATTGACCTGGTTCCTGTCTTGTTAAAGAGTCAGCTGAGTTCCCACAGGGGCCACTCATAGAGAACTTAAGAGCAGCTTCTTAGCTCCACCAGTGCCATTGGTTAGGCAGGGTCTCCTTGATGAGGTGACTTCCTTTGGAAGCATCAAGGGATGTCTCCCTTTTTCCATGACCCTCCTCTGCAGCAGATGCACTGAGTGATTTTTCATCCTCTAGTCTCAACAATCTCCTTGATCATGAGGTTGTGTGACCCAGAGTTGCAACTCTCCTTAGAGAAGTTCTTGTGTTCATGGGTTCAGGCTGAGTGAGGGCAAAAGATCCAAATACTGGTCTATCTTGCCTTCTGTATTTAATTCCAATTTCTAAGTTTGATCTTAATCATCCAGCAAGCCAGTCTCACCAGTCATAAAGTAAGAGTACTGGGCTTTAACTTCAATGTCCATAACTTTACAGTTATTTACCCTTTTATCTAACTGGAGTCTGCATTAGTACTGGAAGTTACCACTATCTGTTCTATAGGTGATGGCTTATTATCACAAGTTACCTAGGTTGTGTGTTCTTGAAGCAGCTACTTCTGCAAAACATTAACAGGTAACAGTTTTACAAAATTAAATTAGCAAGAGTAAAAATATATTCAGCTTGTATAATAGCTATCTTGAATTTTGACTGAGAACCACATTATATCCCCTATTTGAGATCACAGTACACAAGAACCAACCTTTTGACTATAACTTTAAATAAGCTGAAGTCTGACTTATTTTGGAGTCACTCTAACATGCAGTAAGGTGGGAGGCAGAGCCTTATCTCAGGTAAGGCGTGGCTCTTTACAGATCTTAAGTGTTCTAATTCTGATGTTGATCTTTGCTTCTTCCTTAAATATCATTAAGTAGTTTACATATACTGTTTCCTGAGTCTATATAAACTTTATAATTAACACAATTTAACATTGTATCTAAAACATGAATCAAAGAAAGGCTGAGAGAGCTTTTAACTTTCCTTTTGTGTGTCAAAGTGGCAAAATGTTTTCATGTTTCACAATATTAACCTTTAAACAAGTCAGGCTCTAACTTTTATAAATACATTTATATTTGAAATTCTTTATCTCAGTGTAAAAAGTAACAAATTTTACATATACCCTATTGATAGCAGGTCCTATAATAGAACATTAAATGATAGAAATAAATCCCCAATAAAATTTACTCTTTATAAGTTTAAGATTACCATTACAGACAAGTTTAATCTGGAGAATAGTAGAGCTTGATAAATTCCCTGCTTTAAAAACTTGTGTACCTGGAAAATATGAACACATTTAATATACAGCTAGTGACCATTTCACAATTACCTTGACACTTTTATCTTACCAAATTTAGTTTTTAAAGAAAAATTTAGACTCTGTAACATAGTACAATACTCTAACAGTTGTTTAACAATAATTGTATATACCCCAATTTTTAAGACTAATTGTTCTAAAGAATAAAACTTAGTAGACACAAAGTTAAGAGTAAATTAGTGTTTCTAAGAAGTCCTTGTTATTTTACCATATAGATTAAACTTTGGTTTATATCAGAACATTAGTATTTCACCTTAGGAAAAACCTTAAATAGCTTTAGCTGTCTCACATACATATAACCAACTTAGTTTCACACAAACTTGTTGAAACTTGCCCTTTACTTACACACAAACTTTCTTAGCACTTACTTAGACCCTCATGTATTTCATCACACAAGCACTTTTTTACCCAGAAACATTTCCTTTTCCCTTTTACTAAATACATTTCCATACCTAGAACCTTTTATTTTTTCTTTCCTATTTGTTGACCCCTTTTTGTTTACATTCTGAAACAATTCTTATGAAATTTCTGAATTTAGATAAATTGCTCTATTTTAAAAGTATTAAATATTTTGTTGTTTATAGTACTCTAATTGAAACACAGTTGAAACTTTTGGGACCCTTTGTATATAGAATTGCTCTTGTTAGGACATAACTCTTAGTAACTTTGTTTTTAGTTTAGTGATGACACCAAGCAATTAAACCCTTTTATTTACCAACCTAACCTATGAAAACACCAATAATGTTTAAGTATGTTACCCCATGTAATTTAAGGAGTTAAAAGTACTTGATGTTATTTAACAATTAGCATTTTAACTTTGTAAATTAATCAGATGTCTATACAAACACATTTGAGTAATCCCATACATGTTAACTCTAATTCACTTGTTCTGTAAAAACCAAGAAATCAGACAAGTGTCCTGAACAGTATTTGCTGTCTCTTTCCTGTTGAAGAAAAGTCCTAGAAACAATTGATATTAGACATTTTATTAACATCAATATTTTATTAGCTTGACCACCTAGAGACTTGTGAGTTATTTTCAGAGACATTTTACTTTCATTAGTTTACCCAATTTGAATTGAACCTTTAAATCACGTGAATTAAAAGTATCTGGATCCATTTTTAAATTTTAATTTTAGGAGCGCTCAGTTTTGATACAGACAAAACATGATATCAGACAGCACGACATACAAATAACACAAAATCAAAGGCCTTGTAACTTTATAGGTGAATCTTCATTGCAATGTAACAGATGTTCAAAAACTCTAGTTGAATAAAAAATAGAACTGATCAAAAAAATCATGAGCTCAAAAATATAGAATTAAAAAAAAAAACAAGAGTCCTGGAAAAATGATACGGCCGTTAATTACTTCAGTAAAGCACCATAAAATTTACTTTTGCTGGAGTTTAGGTAAGGCTCTTTATTACCTTTTTTTTCCTTGGGTTTGAGACCGGTCTCCTACTGAGCCTACTGAGCCTTTAGGCTTCCTTTATGTACACTTTAATGTAAGCCTTCACTGAGATCTGGAAGGATCTAACAGGTTTTAACAGAAACCTTGTGCCTAGGTCATTTTAGCCATCTCATCAGGACAGGATGGATGTCAAAGAAAATTATGAGACCTTATTTTCTATTACTTTTGAGAATGAATCTACTATGCTAAGCTCCTCACTGAGATATACCATTGGTTACTGGGCTGCCTATGGCTGCTTATCCAGGATTTATTTTCCCCCTTTGTGACAAACAGGTTAAATCTTGCTTCATAGGTAAGCTGAGGACAGGAGTAAGGCCCTTGAAGTAAGGCCCCTTCCTGGGGCAGAATATTGTCCTATGGTGGCTATTTCCTGTAGTATTGAAACTGTTGATGACATAATTAAGCTTTATTTTTTGAGATCTTTTAATTCCTATTAGCTAAGAAGCTTAGGAGTTCTGCAATGGCCTTTTGATATTCCTCCTGGGTGGAGGCACATAAAATATGTACTTTACTTACTGGAGAACAATCACAGAATGTTTATCTCTTAATTTTGTTAAGTCCTTAGCTAAGGTTTGTCCAGAACAGGTGAGGGCCATCTAAATCCTGAGGCAATACTGTCTAGGTTAGTTGAGATACAGTATCTGGTTCCTCAAAGGCAAACAGAAATTGCTATTCACAGTCTAGCATAAACAGGAAAAGCCATCTTTTAAATCTAACTTAGTAAACCAAGCAGCAGTTGGAATCCAAGATAAAAGTGTATGGATTAAGAACTACAGGGTGGGGGGAATTACTGCTTCATTATTCTAAGGTTTTGGACTAGGCAGTTTGCTTTTTAACTCCTAAAATGGGCAAATTGCATGGACTATTGCAAGGCATTAAAAGTTTCTATCAGTTTGAATGATCTTTAATAAGTCTTTTTTCTTGCCTATATGTTCCCTTTTCTTTCTTTTTGATGTCTATTAAAAAATGGAAGATGCAACCTGGAGAAGATCATCTGAGGATTGATCAGGGCCACGTGCCAATTTTGTAATTTCCTCTAAATATTTGGGGCTGACTAAATGATAAATTTATACTTTAAAAGTAGGTGGCCCTTTATGGATTCAGGATTCAGAGTGGTGTGTTTTCTTATTGCTTTCCTAAGTCTCTCCATGAAAATAGCAGGACTTTCCTGAAGGCTGCATAATAGTTTTTTTAGGCATCCTACTCATTATTCAATCCCAGTTAGGATGGTTTCTGGGAACTGCCTGTTCTCTAGATGGTTAATAGCATAATTTTCCAGGTGAAGTCAAATACCTGGCATAAGTTTTGAAACATCTCAATATTTATTAGGATCCTCCAAAGGCCTCCTTAAATTAATTTTTGTCTGTCTTAAGTTGGGAAGGTCCCCTCGATTTTCCTCCCTTAGTGGGCAATTCCTCAAGGCTTTTCTCCTCTCATGGTAGAAATTATTGCTGTCAAGCACGGTAACATATGAAAGGCACTTTTCTTGATCATTTGCAATTTAGCAGTATGCAGGCTAGTGGTGAACCTGGCAATACTGTTGAGAGAGAAGCTCCCTTCTGAGTTAGAAGTATTAGGGACGTCTCCCTAACTGAGCTTCCTTACAGTCCAGAAAAAACTCGTCTCTCACTACTTGCCTTTGCCAAAGTTATTTCTGGTCTTCTTCAGCAAAGTGCTAGGGTCCTAGTTTGCCCTGTGCTAGAGACCCTGGGAGGATTCAGACTTAAGGGCATTACTGCTTTCCTCCTGCCACTATAAACTCCTAATTATGAAAAATGATGACAAAAGTAAAAAGTGTCCCTTTCGCCTATCTTCTTGCCCTGTAGACTAAAGGAATCTCCGGAGGGTGGGGGGACACCTATTGGTTGTTAGGCATATAACACCCTTTGCTTGGAGGGTCACACGGGAGGGGTTTTTAAATGCCCCCCTCTTGCAGCTTAAAGAGAACACCATGAGCACATTTAAGCACAGGAACAGTAATGGGGAGACTCTAGTGTCTAGACTAGTGAAGGCTAACTATGCGAACAAAGGGAACCTGGGCATTTTCAGACTAATCATCCCAGGCCTTAATCCTATAGCTTGAATTCCTAATGTCTGACCTGCAAGGGAAGGGGAGCATCCAGGAGGGAGTAGATGTGGGGGAGTGTTGTGCGGCCCATATGGAGGCAAAGGTAATTGGCGCTTTCCCTCAGTGCCATTGTCTACGATCACCTAGGATACCCCTTAGGGCGGTCGGGAGGGGGAGTCCAGAGAAGGAACCTTTGGGGTCCAACCGAGAATAGCCCAGGCCGAGAACCCCTCAGTTGTTCCAACCCTTCCTCTGCCTCCACGCATCCTGTGCAGATCAGGACTAGGGACACTGTGTACTCACGGCAATTGTGCTCCGGGCCTGGACAGAAAAGTAGGAAGCGGCTTCAGCAGAGTCCAACATGCCTACAGAGCAGGTGATTGGAAACTTGCCTGGGCCGGGAAACCTCTCACCCGAGTCTTAAGAATGGCGGCTGCACTAACTGCATTTAAGTAGCCAACGGGTGCCCATTTTGCCCTCCAAAAATAAAGAGACAGAAAGATGCACCTCAAACAGATGTGGGGTGCATGGAGAGAGAAGCTTACTTACCTTGGCGTAAATCTCGGTGGGACCTCCAAATCTGATACCACCGTTTACCGGTAAGGAGTTCTGCTCCTTCTAATGTTGAAGATTGAATACTAGAGAAGCACGCCAAGGCAAGCATATGAAGCAGGTTTTATTTAAAGGTAATAATACACACTTCTCCCAGCAGGAAGAAGGGGGCCATGGCTGATGTTCTAAGTCTCAAGAAGTGAGCACACCCTACATCTTTTATAGGTTGAAGTCTCTTTTGTTCTCCAGTTTTCTCCCCCCTTATCTTTCCTTCCTTCCTGCCTATGTGACTAGGCCTGGTTTTGCATTAAGTGAGAAGCCATGGGCAGGGGGAGGGCCAGGGTGATTCAGGCAGGCAAGGGCCCAGGGGGCATTAATTAGCAGCTCCATGCTTGCAGTCCTTGATAAAGGCAGGTAAATTTGGTAATCAATGGGCTCCGGAGATCCTTGACATTTCATTCTTCCAGGGGCAGTCTCCAACTTCCAAAGGCAGATGGCTTCATGGCTTCATTTCCTCAAATTGACCCTGATTCCATATTTCTACACTAACTACCTGTCCTTAATTCTGGCTTCAATAGCTTGAGAGTAAAAAGTCACAGAGAGCAAGGGTGGCCTGAAGTGCACAGTACCTTCTCGATCCTGTCCAGGAAGAGCTCTTTGACACAAGTTCTGCTGCCCTACAGCAGACCTCTCATCTTAAAGCTGAACGAAATTGCTCTGTCCACGTGAACACTGAAAGCCTGCAGCTGCTCAAGTAGCACTGAAGTCACAGAAAGAACCACCACCACCCACCCAGCGCCACTCAAACCTGTGCCGGCACCGCCCCCTGGCGACACCACCAGGTAGAGCCACTGGCCCAGCATAGTGCGCGTGCATACCCTCCCTCCCAGGAAATCACTGGCACTCTGGGGATCAAGAGTGGGGGCCTTGCCGTGCCTGCTGAGCCCAGGACAGTCCAGGTGGAAGGGTGCTTTTGTGAAATTCCAGCAGTGTTTGAGTTAAACCCAGCCAATGTCAGGGTCCCAAAGGATTGGATGGTGGCCCAGGGGCCCCCAGTGTACTTTTATTTTTTTGTCCCTGGGGTCAAAGATCTTGGTAAAATAGAATAAACTCTGGTTGGGGTGTTGGTTGTGGTAAATTTGCCACCAGTGGTTTGGAGGGAGTTTACAGTAAGATGAATATTCCATTTTTAATTGGAAAATGTAACAATGGAAATCACTTTGTTTTGCTTCCTAGCTTGTAGGTGTTAGAGTTCAGGTACTCCATGATGGTGAGGCAGGTTACCAGCACAATCCCGCTGGAAGATGGGCCAGGAAGATGAGTCATCTCATCCTTATTTGCCAAAAGTTCCATTGCAGTGAACAACTCCTGCCACTAAGGACTTATCACCATGGCAACTTCCGACTCTGGTTTGGCATAAAATGATCAATGATGACAAAGTCATCATTAGTCAAAATTAGTATTCTAATTTTGTATTTTAACATAACAAATGGGAGAATTTTGGACCTTATTCTAATAATGTGTTACTAGATAACTAAGGGGAGCAAATGGGGTGAGGCCTTCAATCAGATCTGTATAGGGAAGGGAATGCCTCACAGTCAGCAAGTGAGACAAATTTGCCAACTGTGGAGACTTGAGCTTCTCTTGCTCAGCCCATCCTATTCTACCCCACAGAATCATGTTTTCACCTTCACTTTCAGTAACCAAGTGAAGCCAGAATTAAGGACAGGCAGTTACTGTAGAAATAGGTGATCCAGGAAATGAAGGCCATGAAAGACATCTGCCTCTGGCAGTTGGAGACTGCCCTGGGAGAATGGAATGTCAAGGATCTCCAGAGCCCATTGATTACCCAATTTGCCTGCCTTTATCAAGGACTGCAGGCAAAGAGCTGCTAATTAATGTACCTTGGGCCCTTACCTGCCTGAATCACCTTGGCCCTCCCCATGTGCATGGCTTCTTAATGCAAAACCAGGCCTTGTCATGTAGGCAGGAAGGAGAGGTAAGGGGAGAGAAAAGTGGAGAACAAAAGAGACTTTAACCTATAAAAGATGTAGGGTGTGCTCACTTCTTTGGACTTTAGAACATCAGCCATGGTCCCCTTCTTCCTTCTGGGAGAAGTCTGTATTATTACCTTTAAATAAAATCTGCTTAATATGCTTGTCTTGGCATACTTCTCTAGTGTTTAATCTTCAACATTTGAAAGAGCAGAACTGGTCACCGTTAAACGGCGATATCACAAGGACCTGGACACCAACTGCGAACCCCAGTAGCACATGTAATTAACATCATTTATTTGGTCAGAATACAACAACATTAAAAAAAAAAAAGTGGAAGAGAAGCCACTCAGTGAACTGAGAAGGGATAGGTGTAAGAAATCCCACAAAAACCACACCGGACACAGGAAATCACATAAGGAAATTTATTAAGCAATCAGAGTGTCTCCCTGCAGGGTAAGAGAGAAAATGAGAGGAAAATAGAAAGAAAAAGAAAGAGTATTTGCTAGAGGGAGTGAAAAGTCAGGAGGATAGAGAAAAGTGTGTAGGACAGACAGAAGAATGGAAAAAGATGGTGGGGGAGCTACAGTAAAACAGGTGAATTCTGCCTGGCTAACAGAGGATCAATATGGGAGAAGGATACTTGCAAGCTGACTGATGAACCAATAATTAGCTAGGATGTTCACAGATTGACAAGTGTTTGGGAGGCAGGCAAAATGACTGTACCTGATGGGCGGGGGAGCAGCTTTATACATTACAATAGGACTGGATGGAACACGCAATAGGGAATGTTGATGTAAAGAAGAAAGAAAAAAATTCTCCAAAGATTAATAATTATTTGGGAATGCCAGACTTTCACAATGTTGATACTGTTAGGAGTTCAGGTACACCAAGATGGCAGAGACAGGTTACAAGAAAAATGCCAGTGGAGGAAAAGACAGGGAATCTCTGTAAGTACCACTGCCATGACAACTTCCACCACTAAACACTTATCACCATGGCAGCTCCCGCCTCAGGCACGGCATTCTCAAGCAACCAATGGGGATGAAGTGGACAGTATTCTAATTAGGTTTTCTAAATTAACCAATGGTGGAAAATTTAGACACTATTGTAATCAAGTATTACAAGATAATCAGTGGGAGGTAATCAATGGGAGCAATCAAGTCTATATAGGAGAATAAATGTTTTAGAACTAGACATATAAGACACTGATTTCTGGACTTTCTAGATTTGTGGACCTTGAACCTGTCTCTCAGTCAACCCACTGCCACTTGCTGCTGCTTGCCGCGGACCAGCGGGACAAAGGACACGTACACTTCAGAAGTTCATGAAGCAGCTTCCTCTTTATTCGGATAACACCCTCAATATATAAGCAGTCTCATGCATAAGCAATTGTAATCAGATATGTCCATCCAATCCTATTAAAGGTCAAGCGATCACTAGCTCAAGCATACATGTAAGATATACCTGTCCATGTGCTAGGTGGCTGAACTAATAATCATACAGTCAATGGTAAACGCTTCCTGTTTTTCTCAAGGCGCATTCAGCACGCCATTTGGCTCTCTGCCAGTCACCATCTTAGATGCATGTGGCGAAACCTGGGCCCCGGGTCTCACCTGCCACACCCACTCTACTCCAAACTAAGGAGTGTTGCCTGCACCTTCACCTTCATTAATTCAATACTTGCCTGTTACCTCTAAGTGTCTTCCTCAGTTCTTTGTTTATGACATCAAGTATTTGAACCCCAACTGGCACCTCCAAAATATTGGTACCTGAGCACTGCAGTGGGAATATGCATCTCGCTGTAACTGTGGGCAAAGAGGTTGAGAGAAGAACAAATATTTGAAGGCAAAACTAATGTAGATTACATCAGCTCTTTAAAGACTAAATCTTGGCCACCTGGGTTAAAACCAAGAGTGACAGCAATCTGAGAGTGCCCAGACAATGGTTTGACAGATACTTATAGAAGTACTTTTTGTAAAAATTGTGCTCTCTGTGCAAATTGTGATTATGAAATAGTATTTTTTGATAGTTACTAACAAGTGAATATTGCCCTATCTCAGTATTCAGGTATAGTCAGTCTGAACTAAAAATCAGGCGTGAGGATGCAGGAGCTTGGGATATCAGGACACTTTATGCTCATTCCTCAGATTCATGGTTATCTTCAGAGACTGCAGGTGTAAGAGTAAAGGTATGCTGTGGGGGTTCCCGGGAACCCCAGCCTTGGGCGTGGTCAAGATGGCGCCTGACGCTGAGCCAAAAGCGGCCAGCTATACAGTAAACAACCAGCGAATTCCAATGATTGGCTAGTTAACGATGTGACTAGAGCATGCCCCCTCGTGTACCCATCCTGTGCCTGCAGCTGTCCGCGTTTATCTCGTGTACTCTCCCCTGATTGATTGAAGTGTATATAAGCCTGGTGGGTGGGAGAGTAGAGGGCAGAAGAAGCTGGGGAGGGGAACGGAACGGATGGAGCGGAAGCGGCGGTGGCAGCAGCGACGGCGGCAGCAGCAGCAGTGGCTGGAGCTGAGCTGGAAGGAGGGAGTACGCGGGAGTGGAAGAAGCTGGGAAAAGGGAAGCTGGGAGTGCGCAGAAGCTAGGGGTAAGAGAAGTGTAGGAAAGGAACTGTGCACAATAAACTTCCAAAGCTTCAGACATTTGTCGTGTCTCTCTCTGCGGCCAGAGGGGACCCGATAACTGGTGCCGAAACCCGGGAAGATGAAGGCCTTATAAAAGAAAACAAGGTAAGATATTTGAAAGAATTTTTTTTGTATACAAGTTAAACCGGTTATAAAAAAAAAAAAAGGGGTGTCAGGATGCGCCATTGGCGGTCCTGGGGACACGCGGAGTGCGGTCCGGTTGAAAGGTATCAGGAGTCCTGACGCGTGGAACGCGGGTTGAAAGGTATTGGGGTCCTGACGCGTGGAACGCGGGTATCGGGACGCGCCATTAGCGGTCCTGATGCGTGGAACGCGGGTTGAGGGGTACCGGGATCCTAACACGTAGAACGCAGGTCGGGGGGGTATCGGGACACGCCATCAGCGGTCCTGGCGCGTGGAACGCGGTCTAATTAAAGTGAAAGTAGGAACACGCTTGAAGCGGTCCAATTAGGTAGTACGTGAAAAGCCGCTATAAAAATTTTAATGCGCACTTGATAGTTTTCCCTTCAGTAATTTTGTTGCTCCTGGCAGCTAGGCCACTGTTTGTTATTGTAACTACCATAACTAAAGCTATTCAAATTAGTAACAATGGGGTCTGAATGCAGCAACCCCTCAGGGAACCATTAAAAAAAAACAATGGGACACCATTGAGGGAAAAAACAGCTAAAGTAAAGAAAAGCTGCTTAGTGTGCCACAAGGGGGATCTTCATGAACAGGGTCTAATAGTAACAGAAAAGAACGCTTAAAGAGAATAAAGTGAGGAAAGATTGAGTGGTGGTGACCTAGAAAATAATTGCTCAAAAAATCTAAGAACAAGGGAAAAAAGGGAACTAAGTCTAACATAAAGAACCCCCAAAAAATAAATAACCAAGTGGTAGTGAAAACTTAGGAACAAGGGGAAAGGGTAGGAGAAACCTAAGCCTAATAAAAAGAGCTTCAAAATTTGTAGAACCTGCCCGTATTTGAGGAGTAAATGGAGATACCATCAACCATTAGAAAAACTTTAAAGAGGCAGTTAAGACTATTGGAGACAGGTATGCAGAGCAGTGTTATCTGGAGAACAATGGCTAATTGGGGAATCTCAGTGGCAAGAAATAGCTGTTGAAACTGCTTGCAGAAACATAGTGGCAAGGTTTCCCGATAGAAATGTTAATAGGAGAAGGCCAATACGTTTCAATAGATGCACAAAATCAGCAGCAAGGAGATAATGCCCTAACAAAAGATAAGAGATAACTATAGTAAAATCTGTTACACCTTATGCCCCAGGGCTATGTCCAAGATGCAGAAGAGGAAGTCATCAGAATAGTGCCTGTCAGCCTATTAGAGATAGGGAGGATAATTTCCTAGGGTCGAATCCTGATCTTCAAAAAAACGGGAGACAGGGCCCTCCCCGGGGCCTGCAACAAATATACGGGGTAATTCAACAAGTTCCCCGACGGTGGTATCCTCCCACAGAGAAGGGGAGTGCAGAGCCACCTCAGGAAGTGCCGGATTGGACATCTGTGCCACCTCCAGACACATACTAACCCCAGATATGGGGGTGCAGATGATTGATACTGATTGGCATGAAAAAATCCCACAGAACAGTGTAGGATTATTACTAGGTAGAGGTTCCTCAACACTAAAAGGACTTATAGTACACCCAGGGGTTATTGATCCTGATTTCACTGGACAAATAAAAGCCTTGGTCTCTTCACCAAAAGGAATTACGGTCATCTCTCCAGGGGATCGCATTGCACAAATGCTTATATTGCCCAGTCGACATTCCTTGTGGCCCAGTGAAAATACAAATAAAAGACAAGGAGGTTTTGGATCAACAGGAACCACTTTAATAAACCTTACTATGGATATGGACAGAGGCCCCTCCTAAAATTAAAAGTGGGAAATATGGAATTTACAGGTTTATTAGATACGGGAGCAGACAAAAGTATTATTAGCGCAATGGTCTGGCCAAAGCACTGGCCATTGATCACAGCAGCTCAGAGCTTGAGAGGGTTAGGAGTAGCAGAGAGCCCCAATCAAAGTGCTTCCTCATTATCGTGGAAAGATACAGAGGGACACACAGGAATATTTCAGCCATATGTCTGTAATGTTCCTATTAGCCTATGGGGACGAGACGTCCTGCAGCAAATGGATATGAAACTCACCACTGATCAGATTTACCAAGGGACTCCTGTAAGAAATATGTTACAAAATATGAATTATAAT
This sequence comes from Sciurus carolinensis, assembly GCF_902686445.1. Classification (NCBI taxonomy): domain Eukaryota; kingdom Metazoa; phylum Chordata; class Mammalia; order Rodentia; family Sciuridae; genus Sciurus; species Sciurus carolinensis. Next base: position 143,705 of record NW_025920356.1, read on the forward strand.
GATAAAAAAGGATTAGGAAGACATAGTCAAGGATCTACCCAACCACTGCCTTTACTTCCACCAAAAAATGATTCTCATGGATTGGGTTTTTCCTAGGGGCCACTGATAAACCATCAATCCCTATAATATGGAAAGATGATAAGCCTCGCTGGATTCCACAGTGGCCCCTAACAAAAGAAAAGCTAGAGGCAGCTCATAAGTTAGTACAAGAGCAGGTACAAGCAGGTCATTTACAACATTCTACCTCTCCTTGGAATACTCCAATATTCTTAACAAAGAAAAAATCAGGAAAATGGAGGTTATTACATGATTTAAGAGCCATAAACGAACAAATGTACCCTATGGGACCCGTCCAATGTGGACTCCCTCTTGTTACTGCACTACCAAAAAATTGGCCTACTATTATTCTGGATTTAAAAGATTGCTTTTTCTCTATACCCTTACACAAAAATGATTGTTGGAGATTTGCCTTTACTTTGCCCTCTCTTAATCACACTCAGCCTGACCAGAGATTCGAATGGACTGTGTTGCCTCAAGGTATGGCTAACAGTCCTACTATATGTCAAATATACGTAGATAGAGCGTTAACAACTACTAGACAAAAGTTTAAGAGATTGTTGATTTATCACTATATGGACGACATACTTATTTGCCATCCAGAAAAAGAAGTTTTGTTAGAAGAATTACAATTTATAACTCAAGCATTAGAAAAGAGAGGACTAACGATAGCCCCTGAAAAATTACAATTAGAGGAGATCCAAGAATATCTGGGTACAAGGCTCACTGCTACTACAGTCAGACCAATAAGGTTGACCATCAGGACAGATCAATTGAATACCTTGAACGATTTTCAGAAACTCTTAGGTGACATTAACTGGATCAGTTCCTATTTAAAATTATCTACAGGGGAATTAAAACCTTTATTCGATATATTAAAAGGTAATCCTGACTTGAATTCCCCTAGGAAACTTACTCCTGAAGCACGGATATCCTTACAGCTAGTAGAGAATAGACTTCAGCAGTGTTACGTTGATCATTGTGATCCTACTCAACCATTAAGTTTGATCATAATCTCAGAGAAGCATACCCCTTTTGGCATAGTTTGGCAAGGAGGACCTTTGCAAAGTATAAATCTCCCTAGCTCTCCGGCTAAAACATTGCAATCATATCCCCAAGCTATTGCTCAGGAAATATTCAAGGGAATAGAATCTTGCATTACTGTTTTTGGAATCCATCCGTCTATTATTATAACTCCTTATTCCACTCAGCAAATTAAATGGCTAATTAATAATGATGATGATTGGTCAGTATTATATTGTTCCACTTCAGCTCAGTTCGATAACCATTATCCCCAACATCCCTGGATTCAATTCTGTAAAAATACTCCCATAATTTTTCCAAAAGTGACTAGTGTCCAGCCTCTTAAAGATTGTGTAACCATTTTTACTGATGGCTCCAAAAATGGAGTAGGTGCAGTACTTATCGGTAAACAACTTCACACCATAATAGTTCCACCCAACTCCGCACAGGTTACTGAACTTGCAGCTGTAATATTAGCCTTTAAATTAGCAGGTAATCAGCCATTCAATCTTCTATCTGATAGCTTATATATCGTTAACGCTTTACAGGTTCTTGAAACGGTACCCCATATTTCTTCCATGTCCACGGTAGCTTCTTACTTTACTACGCTACAAAACCTTATCCTACAGCGTAAACATCTATTCTATGTAGGACATATTAGAGCTCATTCTAATTTACCAGGACCTTTGGCCAATGCTAATGACTTGGTAGATATGGCCACCAAATCAATTTTTGTTTTTTCCATAGAGGAACAGGCAAAACTCTTTCATGAAAAATTTCATGTAAATTCCACTACTTTGAGCAGAAAATTTCCTATATCTAAATGTATGGCTCGACAAATAGTAAAAAATTGTCAACATTGTGCTCCTTTAATCCCAGTACAATCCTTTGGAGTTAACCCCAGGGGACTGCTGCCTGGTCATATTTGGCAGATGGATGTAACCCATATTTCTGAATTTGGTACTGTTAAGTATGTACATGTGTCAGTAGACACTGCTTCAGGGGTCATTATGGCTTCCGCTCATTCTGGAGAAAAGGTAAAAGATGTCATTCAACACTGTCTACAAGCATTTGCTGGCTGGGGCATACCTAAAGTTATTAAAACAGATAATGGTCCTGCTTATACTTCCAAAAGCTTCCGGTTGTTTTTACAAACATTTAACATCCAATCAGTCACTGGCATCCCCTATAATCCTCAGGGACAGGGCATTGTGGAAAGAGCACATCTTACTTTAAAAAATTGTTTAAATAAACAAAAAGGGGGAATAGGAGTCTCCTACAAGTCTCCTAAAGATAAACTTAATTTAGTTCTTTTCATTTTAAATTTCTTAACTCTGGATAGGGACGGCCATTCTGCAGCTGATCGACATTATAATCCCCATAATACTCCTCAAGTATGGGCAAAATGGAAAGATATCCTGACAGGTTGTTGGAAAGGACCGGATCCATTCCTTCGTTGGGTCCGAGGGTCTGTTTGTATTTTCCCACAGGATCAACAGACTCCAGTCTGGATTCCAGAAAGGCTAATCAGAGTTTTACAGCATGCAAATGATGCTGCTCCTCCTCACAATGGCGAGTCTGAGCCTTCCTCCAATAACGAAAACTCAGACGGAAAGGCAAACCCGGAACCTATGGGCCATTGTTAGCCTGGCCATATTTTTCATTTCTGACTAACATATTTTTTATCCTTCCTTTTCTTGTTTTTCACCAATTTCTCTACAAGTCTGTCAATTCTACTGATGATTTTTCAGGTCGTGCTGTTTTTGGTGACAAGGATATTTCTAGCCTTTCTTTGCTTTAACAGGAGGAATTTCTGCACTTTGCCGTTGGAATCATACTACAAATCAGACCCAGAGTAGAGCAACTCGTTCTGCTCACCCTAGCTGTGATATTGCTTTTCCTCCTACGTCAGCTTGTGTATTTCCTCTTTTTTATGTTTCTACCAACTAACATTTCTAATAATACCTCTTAACTGTTCACTAACTGTGTGCTATCTTTCACAATACTGGAATGATTCTTTTGCCACCCGTGCAATTTGCACATTTCTATCTTCCTACCAGTCCTAGTTTCTGTTGCAGATATAGAATTGCCAGTGCTATTGTCGAGAAGCAGGAGATGCTTTGACATTGCAACAGCCGTGATCATTGTCATCACAGTCCTTGCAGTAGCAGCATTGACACAACCATAACGACGATCATTTGGCCGAGAATGCAGCTGCAGCCTTACAGACCATAGAGACTCTATCAGAGAATGGACTCATTATAAGAACAAGTGGATACCTTGCAAGAACTTTTGGGACTGGGATGTGTTTATTCCCTGAGAGCTGCTTTGTGTTACCCGTATTGTAACTCCATTGGGACGTATATTGTTTCTGTATTTAACATGGCTATAGATTTGTCAAACAGTGGGCAAGCTTAGGAGCTATGGTGGTACTCCTCTGCCTTGGCCTTCTTCTCTTCATTCGTTTTGGCATGCATCTGCAAGCTAGCCAATAGAGATCAAATTATTTTTCATCAGGCCATGACCGCCCTAAAGGCTGACAGCCCCCCATTAGTATGGCTCTTGATGCTGGATCGGTAGTCAAAGACGGGTAATGAAGGAGGTGGCTGTGTACCGACCTAAGACAGGAGCTGCAGCATGCTCTGCAGGCTCTGATGACGGGTAAGGACATATGCTGACCACTCAGCCTAAGACAGACACGGTCCCGAGCCTTAGTTTAATATTAAAGAAGGGGGAGTATGCAGTTTAGACAGGTTTAAAAATACTTTTGTTTTTGTTTTATCATAAATCTCACTAAATGGCCATTGCACTGTTGCCAGCTCTTGTACTGAGCCCTGTTTTCCACCCCTCACACTTGGCATACAGAGGTAATGGGCTTGACACTGGCCCTTGCTCATCAGGGTGGCAGCTGCATCAGAAACACACAGGTGGAAATCACCTGGACCTGGTTTCTGTGACTCACCTCTGGTGTTGCACATTCTGGGGAGGGATATGAGAACACTACCACTGAGCAGAACAGCAGAAAGTCATGGAAACTAAGTAGAAAGCACTTCTGACCAGCGGGTTGTACTATATCAGCTCCCCCAATTTCTGGCATTTATCTGTTCTCATCTCAGTTTTCCTTTTCTTTGTTCACCTTCATACACACAAGTGCAACTCTCCCTACCTCTGCCTGTCTCAGGTGCAACCAACTTCTCTGTTTGCAAGTATTCATTCATGCCTCATAGTGTCTCTTTCTATCCAGCAGATGGCAGTGGTTCTGCATTTTTTTGTTTTCCTTCCAACTAACACCTGTCCCTGTCATTCCTAAATGTGGTTAATCATCCCTGACTTTCTAAACCCTTGGGGGGCAGGTCACAGCACTGGTTGTCAAAGCTGTCAAAGCTGGAATCCACACTCACTCAATCTATGCACTCTTTGTTGAATTTTTTCCTCCACTCTTGGCTTCCAGGCTCTGCCAGCCCCATCAATTTTTTGTGGAGTTTGATGGTTATGTCTGCAGGCAGGATGGCATAAAACTGCTTTGTTAGGTGTGGGAGTAGGACCTGTAGGAAAGACAGGAAGAGTTAGTGCATTCTATGCATCATCATTTGTCCTTCAGCCTTTTCTCCAGTATTGTCTATATCTTAATCTTAACTTTACTTTTTTCTCTGTGTGATTTTTCTTGTCCTCAGCTGAGTAAAGAGCTGCCTAGGAGTGATTAGGTCAAAACTGCAGCAGTACCTTGGTTTCTTATGCAGGTACATCCCTTCTCCTCCACCCCTCTCTACACACAGCTCAAAGAGTCTTTCACCCAGTCACTGAGACCTCAGACCTCAGGGAGGATGCAAGGAAAACACGCTCATTAGGATTAAAATAGAAATGTCACATTTGCTGAAGCTGCTGCACAGCAATGGGGGCACCTCCTTCCTGCTCCCAACTCCACTTTTCAGTGTCCAAATCCTCCACCTGTCCTACATGGTATCAAGAGAAATGGTGATAACCTGAGTCGGGACTACCCTGTCCCACCTCTTCCACCAGTCAGTTGAGAGAAATATTGGGTGAAAATTTGCATAAAAATACTTTTGGTGTGCATGCTTTAAAATCTTTATAGCATTTTTTTTCAGTAGTGGGGATTGCACCCAAGGGCACATAAACACTGAGCTATATCCCTAAGCACCCTCTTTTTTGAGGTGGTCTAATTAAATTGTGCAGGCTGATGTCAATCTTGAGATCCTCATCCTCTCAAGTCACTGGTTATATAGGCATGCACCACCATAACTGGTTAGTGTTGTAAATCTTTAATTTTTATTTTCATGAATTTTATTAGGGGAATTCATCATTTCCAGTTCTTGCACAAGATGGAGAGCTACATCAACAGGAGTATCCATGTCACTCAGTCTAAATCATGTCTAATTATCCTTCTTCCTAGAGTCCTTTTTGGAGTATGAGTTGGAAGACCCCTACCCAGGCCCACCAACCTGGGCCCTGGTTACATCCATTCACATTTCCCAGTTCTTTGCCACGCATAACATGCCTCCTAGTTATTATGTGGGGTCTACAAAGGACTTTGATGTAGGCCCAGATGCATGTGCAGTATGTGTAGGACAGCCACATGTGTCAGACCTCATTTTCCCATTCTGCTATGACTTTTTACCAAGGTGTTCTACCTCATCTCAGGTTCAGAACAATAGAGTAAGCTCACCTTGGGCCAGAACCTTTGAAATTGCAAGTCAAACTATATGATCGCCCACCGCCTGTGGGGACAATCACAACGCGTACACTCTTCTTGATCACAGGAACCAAAAGCAGTTTATTCCGCAAGTCTCAGACTTATATCGAGAACATCAGCCTATCAGAGAGTAGACTACCAGGAAAGTCAGTCTATCAAGGAACAGTCTCCAGGCAGATACCAGGATCACCTCATGTACAACAGCCAACCAGAGTTACTTCCTAAAACTTGTTTATGAGTTCAAAACTAAACTTTCCTCCCCTAAATTGTTATTGTCAGGTATTTTAGTCATGATGACAAAAAGTAGAGCAATGTACCAGTGCTCCTCTAGTCACCATATTGTTACTTATTAGGACAACTCCAAGGTAGGTACTGTTGTCCAGGTCTCATTTTATTTATCTGTCTATCTACAAATCAATCCTCTATCTTTTATGCCTTCATTTCAGTTATATATAATAGCTGTGTTAATTTTGATAAAATCATATGTATATGGGCTTTTAATTATTCCATTTCAGACTCTGCTGCCCCTGTATTCCCTCCCCCATACCTCTTCTTGTAGTTAGTAGCTTTTCTCTAACTCATTTATTTCTTCTGGAACTTAATAAATATATATAAAAGTGAAATTTACTCTGATATATTTATTCGTGCACATACCATAATTGTGTGAAATCCATTTTGTATTTTCTCCCCTTTCCTATCACTATTCCCTCCATCCCTCTCCCTATTTTTCTTCTGCTCCATTGATCTTCCATATGGGTTTATGGTGTCTGACCACCATTTTCCTCCTCTATATATTAAAAAATAAAATTCATACAACATATAATATTGGCTGATTAATTTTTTTCTTTTTTATTGAATATTTTAAGAAATTCATCAATATTAAAAATCTTATTTTAATATTGGTATATAAAATATGGTGATTAGAAATATTTCTTAATTATTTTTTATTAATTCAGTGTGCCAAGAATCCAATACCAACCACAATATACATTAGATATTTCTTTAGTTTGATTAGTAATTCTTTGTATGAGAGTAACTTAAATAGCACAGTTATTTTCAATGTCTGATAGTTGTAAAATCTCTCCCAATTCTGCTGAGTTATCTATATGTAAGTGACCACTTTGTTTCCAGACTATTTTCTTAGATGGAAAGATTAAAATTTTTTTCTTAACCAATGTGGTGAAATTGGCAAAGTATGAATTATATGAATATTCAATTAAATGATATGATACATGAGTCACCCCTTATCCTGAGAGTTCACTAATGTTAGGTGTAGTAATAGTAATGAAATTAATTCATTTGAACATCAAATGAACCCTCTGATATGCAGCTACTGCAGTCTCATTTGGAAGAGACAGCAAGAGGCATAGAAATGCAAATCATCTTAAGGACACTCAGTTAATAAATCAAGGAACTTGTGTTTACAGCCCTGTGTTGCATTATTGATTTTGTGCTGTACTAAATGAGAAGTAGAAAACCATATATTATAAGAATAGTTTTCCCAAACTTAAGTGTATAACGATACATTTTCAAAGAAAGATTTGGACACTATCCCAGTGCATCTTCAACATAATGTGGCAGAATGCAAATTTTCACTAACATCATTACCATTTCATAGAATATATTAGCAAAACTGCTTAAATTCTTTGTGGTACTGGGAATTGAATACACGGTCTCATTAATATTAGGTAAATGTTGTATCTCTGAGCTTTTTAGTAACTGCTTACCATATAAACAAGAACCATCCAACTGTGAAAACTTCTACACACATGTAGCTATTTGAATTCCACTGTAACTAATTACAATGAAACATTCAGTTCCCAGCTTCACTGGACATATTTCAGGGACTTTGTGGCAATGTATACCACTATTTTGGATGGGGTCCATTTGCAATGTTGTCAGCACTGCCGGGAGCCACAGTGGCAGACCTGGAGCAGACCAGGGCCTCTTTTTCTCAAATTCCACATCTCCAACTTTTGTAGCTCTTGCAGGTTTGGTCTTCATTCAGCCCATAATGAGACACAGATGATAAAAACAAAAATGATAAATTTTCTGGGATGTCACACAGTATTTTAATACATATACAAATTCTGTAGTATTCAAATCAGGATAAACATATTTGTCTTCCTCACACATATCAATTTAAATTTACAAGCACTCAAACACTATTTAACAGTTACTTATTTCTTAATTTAACTTACAGTCACCAATCTTTTTTTTTTATCTCCTGTGCTATGAATTCATTCTGCACCTATTAATAGCTACTAATTCACTTTATGGGTTTTATTCAAATCTGGTATTTTCCTTGTCAGAACTTTTAAAGATTTTTTTTTTTTGCTTTGTTTTTGTCTTGTGCTATATTTGTGGTGCTGGAATAATTCTTTATATTAATTGACAAATACTCCTTCAACAGGGGACAGGTATTGTCTACACTGTCCCTTTAAGTATGTGCACATCACCCCTGAGGCACTCCTCAGCAGGTTCTGTTATCTCACTGGTTCTGTAATTCTTCCTTTTGCTTAAAGCTCATTGTTCAGTGAATACAGCCAGTAGTCTGGTTCTGGTGAATGCTGTCTATTTCAAGAAACCTGGAATAATCTGTTGAACAGGGGGCACACCCAGGAGGCTCTTGTAAAAATGAACAAGGGGAATGTTGCAAAACAACACAGGAGAGTTCAGGACACAGATTCTGTGTCCATGCTGGTTTCTAATTTATCTATGAAGGTATCCTCATGGAACTATGTTATGTGGCCTTAGACAACCTGGCATCTGAAATTCCCCATCAATTCTTAAGACCCTACTCTCATGGTTCTCCTTTTTTATGTCTTCAAAGTGCCTGCATATTCCCCTAAATTCTGACCTGACTTCTTCTATCACCTGTTAAACTATTACTAGTTTGCTAATTCACACGGTGATTCTGATGGTTAGCTCATAGGCATACATAAAGTATTTCCAGGCTTCACAGAACTTTTGAGATAAAGTTGAAACTCCATATATGGTGTATGATATTCTTTTTGGACTGGGATCCTATCTGTTTCCCCATTTTTTTTTCAGTATTTACACACTCCTATCTTTACTGGGGTGCCCTCTGGAAGTGCCACATTGTTTTGTCTCCTCTTCCAAGTTATCAGCACACTCCTGCTGCTCTCCACCAGACATTGCAGTGGTTTAAGGTTCCACTCTGGTCATCTGTTCATATAACTAAAACAGAAAGAAATCCCAGAAAAAAAGGAGACAGCAATACACACAAGAACATATATATATATATGAGAGTGAGAGACATCCAACACAACTGATGAGCAGGTTTAAGGCTTTTGAGAAACAAAGAAACTGGCAAAATCTTCTCCCTGCAAAATTCACAGTGTGTGTGTGTATGCATAAGCAGTGAGTGAGCCTGTGTGTGTCCATGGTGGGAGGAAGGGGCCTGGGTGCCTGCAGTGTGTTGTTGTAGTGTGCATTCCTGACCAACCTCCACTTTGTTTTGTCCCAGAACTGCTCTTTTGGACTTTGGGCTTTCTGAGTCTCACCCACCCCCAGTCCCTTACTGCCTTCCTTCCCACCCTGGGTCTGGAGGCCAGAACTGGCAGGGGAAGAAGAGGTAGGTTTCCAACCAGTGTCTGGCCAAAGGTCCAGAATTGGTGGGGGCAGGAGGGGAGGCTGGCATTCTCTGGACCTTTTCTAGGTGCCAAGCCAGGCAGATTTGGTGGGGAGCTCTGTCCCCAGCCCCAGCAGATCATAGATCCTGGCAGTACCCTCTTTCCTTTTCCATGGGAGACACTGGACCAGGATTCAGAGAGAAGTTTCCTAGGAACAGGAGAGGCAATCTCTGTGGGAAGAGGAAAGAGGTTTCTTGAAACAATGTCTAGTTCAACCCAAGTTGGTCAGAATCCTGGTCATTCCTGTGAACCTCTAGTCTGCCACTTCCTTCTTTTTCTTTCCCTTCCACAGTGAGTCCCAGTCCCAGAAACTCAGGGTCTCCAGGAGGATGCATGTGGGGCCTGAAGATGAGCCCCAGGACATGGGTGTGTTCCTATGGCAGGGATACAGGTTCAGCTAAAGAAAGGCACAGGGAAAGATAAAGCAGGTCTGGACCCTGGAGATGTGGTGCACAAAGTCCAGGAATTGGTGGAGGGCTCTGAAGGAGTGTGGAAGGTGGGGACTTGGGGCACAGGGTTCAGGCAGGAGGAGGGTCTAAAGGAGTCTGGAAGGTGAGAACCTGAAGCATAGGATCCAGGCAGGAGTAGAGGTCTGAAAGCGTTAGAGTGGTGGGGAGGCTTCTAACTCTCTTCCAAGCACTAAGAAGACTGGCAGCAACAGTTCTGCTGTGTAATAAAGTTAAGGCAAAATTTCCTGCCAGTCCAGAAACAACTTCCACAAAAGAAGGTAAACAATACAGTTTTAGCCTTGAAAAATCTTTAAACCAGGACATGATGAACTCACGGTCACCTGCTAAAAGACCTCCTGGGAGTCTTGATCCCTGTCCTGTACTCAGCACCCTAAAGAGCACACACAGTCTTTGAGACTCATGAATCAAGACCTACAGCAGGAAGCCTCCAAGTTTTCTCTGTCCTGCCACTGAATTCTTCTGGTATTGGTGGTCTTTAATGGAGTAGTTTGGCTCAGCCTAATTGCAGGTTAAAAGTTTGAAAGTCAGTTTTCCATTGCTGTGACAAAATACCTGAGGTGAACAGCTCACTAGGAGGAGTGTTTTCAGAGGTTTCACTCCATGGTTACCTGACTCTGCTGCTCTGGCCTGTGGCAGCTCAGCACATCATGGCAGGAGTGTGTGGCAAAGGAGTCCTGAGCCCCTGATGGCAACTGGGATGCAAAGACACAGGCAGGGCCAGGTACTGAAGCATTCACCTCCTCCTAGCAGGCCCTTCCTCCTGAGGGTTCCAACTCTCCCAGTAGCACCACCAACAAGGGACCAACTTCAACACATGTACCTCTGGATGGACACTCCTGTGACCTCAGCAGGGCACAGGTGTCCTCTTAAAGCAGGGTGTGCAACTGCAGAGGCTCAGGTATGGCCAATGAAGGGACAATGGCTTAACAAGCCTGCAGCCAATCTCTTTCCTGACATTTTGCTGCCACAAGTATTCTCCCCCCTGACACACACACCATTTTACAACATAGATCATAAGCCCACAAACTTTCTCATTAGTCATTGGTCAGATTGTAATTAATCCATGGAATTCAACTACTTGAGAATCACTCCCCCACCATTCCCTCTCTCTTTCTCTCTCTCACTCTTCAGGGCAGACACTCTGCTCATCTGCTTAATAAAATATCTTGTGTGAGTTCCTGCATCAGAGTGATTAACTGGGTGCTTTCAGTCTACAGGTGTACTGGCAGGCACTGGCCTCTCTCTGACTGTTGGAGGCCTTGGTAGGCTAGAGCTTCCAAACCCAGGGTGCCTGCCTGTGGGTGGATGACTGTGGAGTGGGAGCCCTGGGTCCCTGAACTAAGGCACTTCTCCCTGAGCCTGAGTCCAAGGTGTCAAGAGTACTTGATGTCCAATAATTAGGTTGGCCAGAGAACATCAGAGATCACAAGCCTTCCAGTGGCTGGGACAGGGAAGAGCCCACATGAGGACTAACACACCCTGAGCATCAAGGGGGGGGGTTCCTGCTGGTTGCAGAGGCAGCACAGGTGGCATATTCAGTCACAGTGTCCCCTGATCTCCAGGCTGTGTCTGCACAACCCCACGAGAATCTCAGTTGTCAGGACTTCTGTGCACATGGGATCCAAGGGATTGTGGAAAAGGAGGGCAATGGTCAGTACTCACCTGGATTAGAGTCCCCTTAAGAGCCAGGATGAGGTCTCCCTTCCTCATCTACTGCAGCTATGGTGATCCCTGGATCAGCTTGTCCACCCTCAGGAGCCACCCATTCTTTATTCTAAAGTGTCTACCAACCAGCAGAACATGTAGCTTGTTTTCTCCTTGGAGAATTGAAGACCCAACTAGCACCTTTCCTGATCACCCCAGTTGGGTTTTAGAGGCACTGGCCAGCAAAACAGACCAGGGAGGGAGTTATGGATGCCCAATAGCCTGCCTGTTTGTCCCTGGCTTTTCATAGACTCTCCTTACCACCCCCTCCCCTCTTTCTCCTCTCAGTGAGAAAAGAGTGCACAGACTCCTCACTTGCTGCTACCCTGGGGCCAGACTGGAATCCCTCTGACCATAATTATTTACCAGCACCTCATTCCTAGCAAAGTTGGACTCTTCTGCACCAAAACCCCTCACTCCACCCATCCTGGTGTTCTAGCCAGGGAAAACTAGAATCTGCAGTCATCTCTCAACCCTGGTTGACCCTTACCCAAGGACAGACTTCAAGGTCGCCATTGTCCCATCATCCCAGAGGTAGAACATCTATACAAACTTATATTGAGCAAGAAATATAACTCTTGTACTAAATTCAAAATGTCATTTGAGTTTTTATTGTGTTCACTGTATTGGAAACTTCTTGGGTTAAAGGGAATTTTCAACATTCAGTACTCTGGGAGAAATCAGCACTTTTCTCAGCCTTTTACCAATATGCATTTCTCTTCTCCTCAAGAGCTGGGGGATTCTCTGGTTATGGGGACCAATCAGCCAGGCACATCATGTATGTTAATGTCATGTGAGTCAATTGTGTGCCCATGGGTGGTAGAATCAGGAAGCCTCCCCTACAACACTCCCTGTGAATGCCTTGTTCTGATATTCAGGTACCTGGATTCAGCCACAGGTCCCAGCTGGGTGGAGGGGAGGGATCTGCTCACCTGTGTTCAGGTGCCCTCTGAACTCACCTCTTAAGAGACAGGACTTCCTGAGAAGTTGAGAGCAGATTCCCTCAGGATGGCTTCCCATTGTTTCCAATCAGGGCCACATCCCCACCTAATTAGCCCCATAAGGGAGACAGAAGTCATGCCCAGTCTCAGACACAGACTGTAATAAGAAACACCATTTACCCTGGGTCTGATTAGGCCCTTGGTCTGTCTTTCACCAGGTACAATGTCCCTGTAGCCTGTGTCCCAGCTGTGAGCTCAGTGTGGGTGTTAGGAAGCCAAAAAGAATATTGTGGGCTCATTTATTTTAAGCCTGTGGGCAAAAAGGGAGCATCCAGCGCTTGGAGGACAAGCCAGTGGTTTCTTAACATAGCCTGGGCTCAGCTAGGACTCTCTAGGGAGCTGAGGCCAATACTGTGGCAGGGTTTGTGGGTACCGTGTTTCAAGGAGTTTAGTCTTGGGGTGAAAAGAGAAGCCTGGTAAGGAGTATTTGACACTGATCCTGCTTTTGAGCACAAGGTCTGGCTCCAGAAGCAAAGGAACATGACCTTCTCAATGGCTCCTTATCTGCTGTGAAGGTCCTACTATGGCCTGCCTTGCCTGGAAGCCCCAGGGTCTTGTGTGCTGGACCTGAGCAGCAGATTTGAAAATGAGCCTATGCTCAGAATATCTGGTGGTTCTGGCATCCTCTCCAGTTTCCACAAATGAACAAATCATATTCAAAGAGTAGCTAAGCAAATGAGAAACAGGAACAAATTAAACATTAAAAATAAATCAAAATGGAAGAAATTAATGAACAACTCTTTATATTAACATGCAATCTGCCAGTTAAAAAATGCAGAATGGCAGAATACACTATAATATACAACCCAACTATGTATTGTTTGCAGGAGATACACTTTACAGGCAACAAGAGTCACAGACCCAAAATGAAAGGATGGAAATTGATATACCATGTGAAAGAAACCCCAAAGAAGCAGGAGTATCTACTCTCCAGTCTAACAAGCAGAGATCAGACCAAAATTAAACAGAAGAATCAAGGAAGGTCATTTCATACAGTGCAGGAAACAATACAGCAAATATGTTACAATAAGAAATATTTATGACCCTGACGTGGGTGCAACTAATTTCTTAAAAGAGACACAGCTTGAATCACAGTCTCAGACAGACCCCAGTACAATACCACTGGGTGATTTCAGCACAACTCTTTCATCAATAGCTAGTTCATCCAGAAATAAAACAGCAAAAATTCTTTGGATCTGAAAAATATTATAAATCAACAGGATTTAACAGGCATCTAAATAATATTTCATCAAACAACAGCTGAATACACTTCCTTCTCAGAAACTTTTGGAGCCTTCTCCTAAATACACCATATTTTAGATTATAAGGCAATTTTAGGATATACAAATTATTGATGTAATTTCTTGCATCTCATCAAATAATAATATATAAAATCAACATTAACAAACCCTATCAGAACCATGAACACACATGGAGATTGAAAAATGTACTTTTGAATGATAAATATGTGAAAGAAGACATCAAAGTAGAAATTTAAAATGCTCACACAGAAATACAAACAATGAAACAACATATCAGAAACTGGAACACTTTGGGGACAGTTCTAAGATGAAAATTTATAGCCCTGAGTGTCTAAGAAATCAGAAAAGTATCAAAGGAACAAGCTAGTCATGTATCTCAAGGTCCTTGAAAAACAAAAGCAAACCAATCCAAAGCTAACAGAAGGAAGTAAATAATTAAGATCAGTCAGAACAAAAATCGATCAAATCAAAATAGAAAAATTAAAGAATGCTGAAACAAGCAGCTGATTTTTCAAAAAGATAAACAAGATTGATAAGACTTTACCAATCCAACCAAAAGAAAAGAGACAAAAACCTTAAGTCAATTAAAGTAGAGACAGAAAATGAGAAATCATCATGCATAGTGCAGAAACCCAGTGGATCAATGGGGACTATTTTGAAAACTTATACTCCCCAAAATTGCAAAACCTAGGAAAAATGGATGCATTTCTAGATAAATACAGAATAGAATCAATAGGATAAAGGAATCCTAAAGAGACCACCAACTCACAATAGGATAGAAGCAGTAAGAAGTCATTAAGCAAAGGTAAGACCAAGACCACATGCAATCTGAGTTGAATCTACCAGAGCTTTGAAGAACTAATCTCAAATCACTTTATGCTTCTCAAATCATTTTATGAAACAGAAAGGGATGGGACACATCCAAATTCATTTTATGAAGTGAAATCAAATAAGAAAACATTATGGAAGGAAAACCACTAACCAATATCCCTAAGAATGTAAAATTTCTTAATAAAGTATTAGCAAAGCATATTTAACAACATATTAAGAATACTGTAGACCATTACCAGGCTGGTTTGATGCCAGGGTTGCCAAGATGGTTTAACATAAAAATACCAATATATGTAATTTATCACATAAATAGAATTAAAAACAAAAATCACATAGTAGCCTCAAAATATGCAGAGAACCCCTTCAACAAAACTCAGCATTCATTTATGATAAAAACCCTGAAATCCTAGGCACACAAGAAACCTCCCTCAAACTCATAAAGGCTATATTCAACTAATCCAAAGTCAAACTCATAGTAAATGGGGAAAAACTAAAGAATTTCCTTTCAAATCCAGAACAAGACAAAGACTTCCTTTCTAACCACTCCATTTAAATATACTGCTAGAAATTCTATCCAGATTAGGTAGGCAAGAGAAGGAAAGAAAAGGGATAAATAGGCAAGGAAGACATCAAATTATCACCACTTGCAAAAGACTGCTGGAGCTAAAGTTGAAAAAGTTCAGCAAAGTATCCATTTTCAAAATCAACTTAAAACAATCAACAGTTTTTTCTGCCTAACAACAATGAATCTGCTGAGAAAGAAATTAGAAAAATAGTTGTATTCACAATACACTCAAAAAATAGAGAAAGAAAGAAACAAAAAAGAAAAGAAAAGGAAGAAAGAAAGAAAGAAAGAAAGAGAGAAAGAAAGAAAGATAAAAAAAGAAAGAAAGGAAGGAAGGAAGGAAGGAAGGAAGAAAGAAAGGTAGGTCAATGTAAGGAAGGAAGGAAGAAATGGGAATAAATCTTACAAAGGAGGTGAAAGATCTCTAAATTCAAAGCTATAGAACATTGAAGAAAGAAATTGAAGAAGACAGAAGAAGATGGAAAATCCTCCCATGTTTAAAGAGAGGCATAGTTGATATTGTTAAAATGGTCATACGACCAAAAAATGTTATTCAAGGCAATTCCCATAAAACTATCAAACTAGTAATGACATTCTCCACAGAACTAAGAAAAAAAAAAAGTCCTAAGCTTCATTTGTACAAATAAAAAACCCTGAATAGCCAAAGCAATTACAAATTTCTTGTAAATGATGTAGAGGTACCATCATACCTGATTCAAATTTTACTACAGCCCCATGTAATAAATGTACATGGTACTGGCCTAAAACCTGGCACCCACACCAATGATCAGAATAGAAGACACACAGACATACCCCCACATCAACAGTTATCTGATCCTGGACACAGGATTCAAAAGTATGCTTTCATGAAAAGGCAGCCTTTGTAAACAGTGATGCCAGAAAACTGATTATCCATAGTAAAAAAATAATTAGTCTAGGGCTAGGGATGTGTAGCTCAGTTGGTAAAGTGCTTGCCTCACATGCATAAGTTCCTGGGTTCAATCCCCAGCACCACAAAACAAAACAAAAAAAAAAAAAAAAAAGAAAGAAAAGAAAAATTAGTCTACACCTGTATCTCTTGTCCTGCAGCAGAATCAGATCAAAATGGATCCAAGACCTCAGAATTAGACCAGAAACCATGGGACACCTATAGGAATACCTAGGATCAACTCTCCAGCTTTAAGGCACAGATATAACTTTCTCAGGGGAACCCCTAAAGTGGAGAAAATAATGCCAAGAATCAATAAATGGGATGGCTTCTAAGTAAAAAGCTTCTGAATACCAAAGAAATATTTGAGACTGTGAAGAGAGAATGTGGAGAATGTGAGAAAAATCTTTGCTAGCTTCTCTTTTGAGAGAAGAATAATATCTAGACTGTATAAAGTGCTTAAAGACTTAATACCAACCTCTGCCTCCAAATGAGCCCTTAATAACTGGGAAAATGAATTAAACACTACTCAAAAGAAGAAATAAAGATAGTTTTTAAATATATAAAAATAGTTCAACATAATTATTAATTAGAAAAATGCAAATCAAAACTACCTTGAAATTTCTTCTTGCTACAGTTAGAAAGGGAGTCATCAAAAATCCAGTTAGCCAGCCTCAGTTGTGTGCACCTTTAATCTCAATAGCTGCGAGCCTGAGGCAGGAGGGTGGTGAGTTCAAGGCCAGTCAAAGTAAAGCTGAGGCTCTAAGCACCTCAGTGAGACCCTATCTCTAAATAAAGTACAATAGAAAGGTGGGGGTGAGCTTAATGGTCGAATGCCCCTGATTTAAATTGCCGGTAATATACCCTCACAAAAAAGGAAACAATACAACAGTTACAAATACTCAAGAGACTATGGATAAAAAGGACACTTCTATAGTGTTGCTAGAAATGTACATTAGCACAATCACTTGAATTTTTATCAAAAGACTAGACATGAAACCACCATTTGATCCAGCTATAAATACTTCATGATTCATTCTCAAAATTAAAGTCAGAATACTGTAGCAAAACATGCATACCCATGTTATAGCAGCACAATTCACAACAACCACACTTTGGAATCACCTTAGGTGTCTGTTCATCAATGTATAAAGACACAGAAAATGTGATATATAGACACAATGCAGATTACTCAGACATGAAGACAAACAAAGTCATGTCATTTGCAGGAAAATAGCAAGAACATAAGAACCTCATGTTAAGTGAGGTAAGCCAAACTCAGAAGGTTAAGGTCCATGTTTTCTCCACATGCCAAAGGTGGAGAGGAAACAAGAGAAGAAAGGCAGGGATGTCTTTAAAACCAAGGGAGATCAGTAGTGATGTTTCCTTTCTCCTTGCTGTACCTGAATTTTGAGTTCTAGCCAGAGCTCACAGGGGTCAGGGCATGTGCACTTAGAGGAGTGGTCTGGCAATGCCCTTAACCCAGAATAGGGCAGTCAGAAGAAGGGCCAGGATTGTGAGGGAAGCATCCCCCAGGCACATTCCTGGCCATAACCTCCACAGGTCTTGGAATCTGACCTTGGTGGGGCACACCATTCCTGCCCTCTCCAAGTGGTGGTCACAGGTATCCTCTTCTGCCCTGGACACAGGCCAGCACCTACAGTAGACTATTGGTGCCCCCATCCCTGGTGCCAATTGCAGGGGTCCAGCCCTAGCAGGGATCGTAGTGGTCACAGGTGATGGAGTAGGTGTTGGCGAGGTGGAGAAAAAAGAAACACAAACTCAAGGAATGGATGCTAAATTCTAAACTTTATTTTTCCCAGCCAGCTTTTTATACATTAAAAGGTTGACAGTTACACATGTTTTTCCAGAACAGAAAAAGATCATGAGGAAAAATAACAAAAATATCTTGCATAATCATTACTAGACCAGGCAATGAAGTATTCTAATTATTTTTAGTAATTGCTTACTCGTGATAACCTATAACTAAACAATAAGACATATTGATATTGCTTAACTAATCATAAAGGTTAAAGTAAGTTCAGCAGGGTTGAGTAAATGTCAGTTGTGTGGCTACTGCTGTGCTTAATAAGTGCTAGACAGTTTAAGCTAACAATAATATGACATCATCTTCTACTGTGTGAACTTAACATTGAGGAACTTTTTCTCCGGGGGATAGGTGGCCAATAATATTTACAGCATTTAGTAAATCCTAATCTTTAAGAAAGGGAATATCTTGCACTCTTGAATGTATACTTTCAAACCAGATTATAACATGTCCTGATTTTACTTTTAATATTCCATGGGAGATAAAGGAGGGTCTAAATCCAGGGACTTAAGAGGCATCCCTCTATAAGGATGTCATGGCTTTCCATTAATTAAATAAGCATTGCCATAAGGTGTGTTAGCTGTAGGAACTCTATTTTCTTTATTTCTTCTGTTCCTGTTAATCATTCCTGATGGGGCTGGAGTTATTTGCCTACATACTTCAGGTCATCTGAGAGTAGTCAACAGGGGATCGGCAGCTAGAATCTATTTTTGTATTTTCTCATGACATTCTTGGTTACTCAAAGTTTCATAGCAAATGACTAAATCTGAAATCACTGTTCCATTAGAAGTCTGGATTTTATGCTTTAACCCTGGTTCTGTTAAATCCCCTGTTTTCAGGGAAAACACATAAAATATTAAGAGTAAACCTACACATATTAAGCAAGCAAGGAAGGAAAGTCCGCAACCAAATTCCCAATACGATAAGACTTTGCAAACACCTTTATTACTCAGGGGAATTCTTGTCAAACACTGAGGGGAATTGCAGGTGGCTTAACAGCCAATAACTTTGTGTAACTGGGCTCTCTGCTTCACATGCCAGACACCAGCTACACATGCCTTTACCTCTCTGATTGGTATCAGTCTTGCACGTTCTGGAACCTTGTGGAGTGAAGAGCTGAGCTCTAGTCACAACACTGTTGTAAGGACCAGGTCATTGCCTCCCAATTCTTGGCAGGTGCTTTATGCATCATCTTCTCAAGGATACAGGTTTTTTATACTTATGGATGAATTTTACAAGAAGAGAAGAATACAGAACAAGAACATCAGGAAAACACATATCTCAGGAGAAGTCCAGAGAAGTCAAGCACAGGCTGCCAACTATTTTTCCATCTGGGGGCACCTAGGGCATGTTTTATTCTAGCAGGAAACTCTGTGTACATGTGCAGAACATCTGTACCTAGACAAAATGGGCCAAGTGTCTGGGGTCTTAAGCTTTTATTGAGAGTCAGTCAGATAGAGAATTCATGCTACACAACACTCACAGCTGCTGAAACTTAGGCTCCCAATGATGATGCCAGATGCACATCAAGCATGTCTGATATATGTGCATGACAGTCCTCACAAGTGCCATTGGCCAGGTGTACCAAGACAACACCATCAACCATGACCATCAGACCACTCTTAGGGCACATTTCCAAGGTGGGTCAAAGGCCAGTTCTGGATCCAATTTCCCTTGAATACATGCAGGGAGCAAACAGCAAGACCTACACAGGGAACAATTTGTCACACTCCAAATGTGCTATTTAATACTCAACTGTGTACATTAGATGGGGCATTGAGTGTATAAACTCTGACACAGATAAAGACCACATTCAATCATGGCTGAATTGAGATTTGATGTATGGTGGGTTTATGTTCACCTGTGCTCTGCTGCCTTCTCACTACCAGCTACTAGGTTGGTGAGGGTTTAGAGATCACAATTCCATTGATGTGAGCAAACCCTACTTGC
>NW_025920357.1:0-74797 GCF_902686445.1 Sciurus carolinensis
GAAAGAAAAGGAAAAAAAGATATCTTAGAATATCAGGCCAGAAGAATGAACACAAGAGACTCTTGCAATTTGTAAATCATGGTAGATAGTTGAAGCAAATAATATAACCCTGTTGGTTGTGATTCTCAGTGTATGCAGAGAGAATTATATCATAAATAGGAAAATATAAAGGGATATAAAGAGAAGTAAGTTTTCCACATTTCACTTGCTCTGCTAAAAATATTAATACTAGTAGACTGAAATATATATAATAAAATACCTTGAACAAAAATAGTAATCTCTAAAGATATATTCAAAAGCACTGTGAATAAATCAAAATGAAATTGGAAAATAAAGGGTCAAATAACCATGAGAAAGCAAGAAAAAGGAAACAAGTTAAAATCAGGAGCTTGGAGGCTGGGGTTGTGGCTCAGTGGCATAGTGCTAACCTGGCACATGTGAGGCACTGGATTCAATTCTCAGCATCACATTAAAAATAAATAAATAAAATAAAGGTAAAATAAGAGGATATTGGAAGTTTTCACTCTCATGTTCACAATAAGAAAAAATTCTAACAAAAAGAAAAGCAACAACAATTCTTAGATCCATCACAGATCCATAACAAAAGAGTGACTTTTGAAATTTGGACACTTAGGTGAATTCAAAGAATCAGTCTATGAAGAGCAGAAGAACTGGACCCAGTAACAAGTAGAACCAATTAAAATGTAATTGACCAGTGAAGGTGGAATATGGACTACCTAAAGAGTTGAACACTTCTGGGACCCAACCTTTAGATACCCCACACTTTTGTGAGTTTTACCCCCAGGAGACTCACTAGCTTCTTTTCATGAAGACTCGGGGAAATTCCCTCATGCTTCAGGTAGGAGGAAATTTAAAAAGTCACCATTTTGAAACATACCCAGAGAATTCTGTGTTCAAAACAAAGTTCTTCTCCTAAGAAAAACTTCCAAAAGCTTCTCTGATTGAAGGCCATTAAATAGCCAATAAAATCCATTTCTCTCATAAGAGGAGGGGAAAAATAACCAGCTAAAAAACTGTTTTGACAGTCAGAGTACAGGAACTCAGGCCTGCTAAAGAAAACAAAACCCTCAGATTTAATCATTAGATTATAGACCATGTCCCCTTTTCAGCATCTTGCCACCATAACAACAGTGTCCATTATAATAGTAATGGATTACAACTGGGAGAACAGAAAGACACAGACTCTTCAAAAGGAACTTTCCAGGGAAACCCAAAGATAATGGGGGAGAAACAAAAATAATCAAACAAGGATATGAGAGGAAATTGAGGCTTCTGACACCTATAGCTCCAGGATACATTAAACTCAATCTGACTCCCAGTCAGAAAAACATAAAACCTCTCAATAAAAAGCCAGTTTGTGGGGCTGGAGGTGTAGCTCCATGGCAGAGTGGTTGGCTAGCATGAGTGAGGCACTGGGTTTGATCCCTCAAAGCACATAAAAATAAACAAATAAAATGAAGACATGCTGTACATCTACAACAGCAAAAAAAAAAAAATTGTTATAAAAGCCTGTTTACCTCAGTTCCTTTTACCTGATATATCATGTTGGACTTTCAGATAAAAATCATAGGCATGGAAAAAGCAAGAAAAATCATTTAAAGATTCAAAGCAAGTATCTGATCCAGATACATATATGAAAAAGATTCTAAAACCCCAGGTTGGGAATAATTAATATGTGAAGGGATCTGATGGGGACAACATGAAAGAAGATATGAACAAAACAAGTGGAGGGATGGGCATGATAATGAGGAATCAAAAGGAAATGATAGAATTAAAGACACTGACAAAAATGAAATGTCCTTTGATGGGATCATCAGTAGACTGGATACAGCTGTGGAAAGAATCAGTGAATTTGAAAAGTGTTAATAGGAACTTCCCAAACTGAAATACAAGAAGAAAAAGAATTTTACCTTCCCATCTACTCCAATCTGAGTCCACAGGGTAGGCAATGTGACTGCTTAAACAATAGGACAGTCATGGTCAGGCTCTGTAGAATTGGGGTGGGCAGCTCATGCAATGAGGATTTCTACTGCTCTCCTTCAAGCAGGAATAACGAAATCTGCTAAGCCTGGATTCAATTAAAGTTGAACTATTTGGAAGCTACTGTGAATAAGTAGCTAAATGTGGATTTGAATCATATAGCCTCCACCATCGGATTCTTGAGTTTCAACAAGACCTCAAATAGGAGAAAATTTTCTACTACCTTGCTTAGTCAGGCACAATTGTTTGTTTTGTGTTTTTTTTTTTTTTGATAAATTCTGTACTTTTGCTAGTGCTACAGCAAACAGAATTCCCTTACTCTTTCTCTAGTTTCAGTAGCCCAGGAAGTTGCCCTGTGAGTGAATTTGAGGAGTCATGCTCACTCTGATAGTGTTGGTTGTCTGTTGAATAATAAGGGTGACTGCCACAGTAAAATAATGAGGAATTTATGTGAATGAGGTGGCCCAGGAAAGACTGAATCAGGGGTTGCCAGTTAGGTGTTTATAAACAACATGAAATGCCATGTTCAGGATTGACTGCTGATATGATGCTCCAGCTAATTAAAATGTCATGGTTTCCTGGTGGGCCAAGATTTTTCTTCCATCTGGAATGTAACACTTGTCCACTGCTCAGTTCCTCCTCATGAGAAGTTCTACTTGACAATTACTGCATTCTTTAATAAATAAAATATGGGGAAAGAGATAAATTATTATTTAATTGATGCAGTGCTGTTTGGGTGATTTCCAGGGTGCACAGGTGGTACAAGAGGGCAAGAGCCAATGCTTGGACATCTACTTAGTCTACACAGAATTTTGGGTTGTGTTTTATTGATTAGCATATTATAGAAAAACATTTAAAATAACTTCTTTATGTTAATTAGGTAAAGTTTTTAAATAAGCAATTCATAATATTTTTGCTACATATATATATATATATGTTCCAAATTACAGGATGCATATTTCTAATGTTAATTACTTTTAATATTTCATTTTCAATTTTCATACATATGATCATGAGCTTCATCACATTTGAGTTATTTGCCTAATTACTTGAAATGCTTGACTCTTTCAATTGACCCTTAATATCATACCAGAATATTTTTAATTGATGGATAGTTCAGAAAATACTGTTGAAAATATAGCATCGATTCATCAATTCTTAATTTTTTTCTTTTCAAATGTGAACATATCAAAGCTTAAATGTTTACAGGTTCTATCTTTCTGTCTGTACCCTCCAGTGTCTTTTTTTTTCATACTTATGCAAGAAAAAAATCATTTGATTGGTTTTATTTCATATTTCAAGCTTTGTTTTAAATTATCCACAATGTGTTAAAAGCTTCATAAGGTTGTATTTTAGCTGTCCATTAACTGAACATTTGGACTAAAGTTTGACTTTGAATAAATTTTAACTAAAATATAGAATATTGTTTTCAAAATGTTAAATGACACACTGAGATCTTTAGGTTGATTTCTAACAACTACAGTCCTTGATTATATTTTCAATATAAATTTCACAAACAATAGAATTTCAGAACTCATTTTTTCTAACAAGAATGTACTTGTTCTGAATTTATTGCTGTTGATTAAAAAAAAGTATCCAAACTACAAAGGCAAAAACATTACCATCCATTAAATATTGAAATGTAGATTTGAGCAACAAGTAGCACAAACAATCACCATAAGAAACATCCATACAAATATGTTCTACTGAAGAACTGCTTAGTCTCTACATAATGCATATATTTCAAATATAGTTAGTAAAAATTGTTAGCATTTCCCATTAACCATGGTGGTTTTCATTAGATTCTAAGTTTTATTACCAATCATGGCCCACTAGGTATTGACGAAGTGGTTTTCCAGGACAGCCAGATAGAAGAGCATACTTAATACTTTTAGAATGAAATCTTTAAAGATGTCCAAGGAGTGAAGGATAGAAATGAATCTCCATGCAAGGTTTAATTTGGGAAATAACAAAGAATATGATTTCATACTGCAACTCGTTCCAGGCCAGGGTGGCCTCTGGTATGTCCAAGGAGCAAAGGAATATTTGAGGTTCCATTGGAAAAATGAAAAGCTAGTTAAAGTGTTTTGTAAAAAAAATCTTTGACATTTTTAGAGTTAAGTGATAGTGAGCTCTGATTGTTAAATGTCTATAGTTTGTAAGCATCAATTATTAAAGCTAAAATAATTAAATCTTAGAGTAAGAGCTAACTGTTTGATAGAATTGGGCTTGCAACATGGCATGTCAGTCCCATGTTTTTATATAAGTGGTAAGTTGTCTGCTGGTTCCTGTTACAAGGTGACTTGTGCACAGAGCCCTCTCTTCATGGCCTTCCCCTGCTTTATTTTTCAGGACTTGAAATGGGAAAATCTATGGTGAATGACAATGTTCACAAAGACATTTATTTGTTGGGTTTAGGAAATAACCAGAAAATAAAAACTGAGTTTTGGGTTAGATTTCAGAATTAAATATGTGGAAGAATTCAGTTTACTGAATTAGGTAAGGCTCTTATCTGATGCTATAGAGGAAATGGCAGAAGATGAAAGTGAAACAAAATATGCCAAAATCATTCTGTTAATTAAACCATTGATAATGATTTTGTATGATAATAATAAACTAGAATCAGGTTTTATAAGCAATGTGGGTTTGAAGACACAAAGTTTAACCTGGCAATTGACCAGGAAATTCAATATTTGGCTATCAATGTTATTGAGAACATCTTCACCATAGAACCATATTTGAAATGATCACTTTGTTAGAGTGTTGTTGATTATTCTCATTATTACAAATAAGATTCATTATTTACCAAAACTCAAAGCTGATGTGAAGATTGAAGTTACCCAAAAGAGGAAAACTCAGGATATGATTCTGAAATATTCAGAATAAGTTTCTGGATTGATTGCCAAATACAGTAAAAGTTAAATTATCTCTGTAATCCAGTTGCATTTATTGAGTCTATTGAATAAATCTAATCTGAAATCACAGTCATATGACATTCTTATTCCATAATGAAAAGGTTAAAAATGCTAAATGTATTTAAAGGTAGAAAACACATCAGAATAAGGATAGTTGGAATTCCAAGAGGGAGGTGTGAAAGTGGAACACTAGGAATCTGAAAGTCCCTTTGCCATTTTAACATACCATTAACATGGCATTAATAACAGACACAGTTATTAGTATTTTAAACAGTTTTTTCAAAACTAATGATTTCAACCTCCATTTTATATTATTACAAATAATTTAGAAAATGATTAATGAGATTTTAATTTTGATGGAGTTTATCTTAAAACAATTTTTGCCACTCTGGCTGGAAAGGATCAAGCTGTAATTAGATTCAGAAAAAAATTCACAGTGAAAGAAAAGCGGGTACATTTTCAGATGCCCAGACTTGGTTCACCTTCACACTTGGCTATTGTTCAGCCTGCTTTTTTTTTCTTTTTTTTTTCACTCTTTTGTAGTTGTAGATGCACACACAATATGCCTTTTTTATTTTTATTTTTATGTGGTCTTAAATACTTTTATGTTCCTTCCCCTCCTCCCTACCCTTGTTACCTTTCCTCTACTCCAGTGCTCTTTCTTCCATTTATGAGTGTTTTTGTTATAAATTAGTACACTATGTATTTATATAAAGATAAAATTGTGATTTTTTCATAATTACATAGGAAAATATGATCAGATTCTTTTCCCCATTCTTCCCTTTTTTTGTCTTTCCTCCCTTCCTCTTGATCTCCTCCTTCTACTTCACTGTGTTCTACTTTCATGGGGTTCTCCCCACTCCCCAACTTTTAGTTCTTTCTTTTTTTCTCTCACCCACTTATTATTTAGGTCTGGTTTCCACATATGAGAGAAAACATTAGACACTTGACTTCCTGGATCTGGCTTATTTCATGTGACATGATGTTCCATTCATTTTTCAGAAAGTGCCATAATTTTATTCTTTTTTAAGCCTGAGTAAAACTCCACTGTGTATATATACCTCATATTCATTATTCATTCATCTCTTGATAGCATAGATTCTGGTCTCTCAGTTTGGTTATTATGAGTTGTGCTGCAATAAATATTGATATGTCTGTGTCACTGTACTGTGCTGATTTTAGGTCTTTTGGATATATATCAAGAAGTGGGATAGCTGGGTAATATGCTGGTTTCATTCCTAGATTTTGAGGAATCCCCAAAATGCTTTCCAGAGTGGACATACTAATTTGGAGTCCCACCAACAATGAACAAGTGTTCCTTTTTCCTAACTTTCTTTCCAATATTTATTATTTACATTCTCTAGAGGCACTCTACCAGAAGCTTTGAACTTAATTTTATGTACATGATTCCTCATCTTAGGTTTTTGTGGGTACTTTTTTGTTCTGTTTTTTTTTTTGTTTGTTTGTTTTTAAGGTGCTAGGGATTGAACCCAGGGGCACTCTACCACGAGATTCAACCTCATTTCTTTTTATTACTTTTAATTTAAAATAGAGCCTTGTTAAAATGCTTGAGGCTGGCCTCAAGCTTGTGATTTTCCTGTCTCAGTCTCCTAAGTATCTATGATTATGTGTGTGCTGCACTGTATCTGCCCTCACTGTATCTCAATTTCTGACTACTAAAATAAATCAATAAATATTTACAATTTTCCTATCAGAATTGAGACTGTATGAGCCAATGACTTTCTTTCATCAAGAAGGTATTTCTATTATAAAAGAAGTATATTATTTATTCAAAACTATTTAGACAAGGCATGGTGGTTTATTATGCCCTCTGTGAATTTAACTCCCTTTAATTCCCATTATACCTTCCTTTGCATGCAGGATTCCTCCCAATGTTGTAAATATGATTTCTGTAATTTTAGGTATTATGGCTGTGTTCCAAGAAGAAAGAGAGGAAAGAGGAAAGGCAGGAGTCAAAATTTACAAGTGTATTCTATTGAATTTACCAATTCCACCACTCCCAAGCTAAAAGCATGAGGTATATTTGGCATAAGACTCTGAGATTAAGAGTCAGACATATCACAGAGAATAATTATTGAACAATTTGAAGAGGTAAAAACAAACTTAAGATTTACCAGAGCTGAAATTCAGAAGATTAAATAGTGAAGAGAACAGTTCACATTTTCTGAAATCAGAAATTAGGAAAAGAAACAGAAGTAAAGATTAAACCTAGATATAATAGCACCAGAGCTCAAAATGTATAAAAATGCAGTTATTTGGAAATCAAATAAATCAAGAATACACATAGTTATGTTTGTGACAAAGGAAATTGAAATATTGTGTATTAAATACAATTTCAAATTTCATTTTGTGGATTAAAACTGGAAGATAAATGTATGTGGTTCACAATTGTTTGTAAGTGGAATTGATAACTTTAATATACTTGATACATTTTTTGCCAGTAAGAGCCTTACTGTAAAAATGTATTTTCATCATGACTGGAGTGTTTCAGAATTACAGTATCAATATCAGGGAGTGCTCAAGCTCACTGCTTCTAAAGATTTCAGTTTTTAGAGCAGTTTTAGGTATAAGAAAAAGTTGAGAGAAAAGTACAGAGACTTCCTATCTATCTCCTACATACCAAAGTGCATAGCCTTCCCCATAATTAACATCCTTCACCATAGTGGTGCAGTCTTTATAATTAATGACCCTACATAGACACATCAAAATCATCTAAAGTCTCATAATATATGTTAAGATTCTCTCTTGGTGTTTTGCATTCTATACAAGTATACTATTAAAGAAAGCATAGACTTTTTGACAAGGTACTATGATGAAGAGATCTCACCTGTGTAAGTGGTAAGGTGATTTACTTTACTCTTACTAGTCTATTTAGCCACATGATATTTCATTCTGACTATCAAAAACATAATATAAATATATATGAACAAGAATGTTAAAATTAATTGGTCAAAACAAAACATCCCAAGATATTTAAAGCATATGAAATTGAGTACGTTTCAAAATTACTATGTATGTATGCACATGTGTGTACACACACATATATACTTTTTAAAGGAATAATTAAAATTTTATTTAAATTTAGTAGTTTACTGAAAGTCCCAGAAAACTTTCAACTTCATATTAAGCACTTCATAAGATGTAGTTCAAGAAGTTTATAAGATGTTGTTTAAGAAAAAGATCAATTTTCTTGAACAACAAATAACAAGTATTTGATTGTTACTACTCTAGTTAGAAACTGCCATTTCATAAGTCACCAGTTCTTGAAATTTGGGGGTCAAGACCCTTTGTTAAAAAAAATTAGTTTTAGATGGACACAGTACTTTTATTTATTTATTTAATTGATTTAATGTGGTGCTGAGGATTGAACCCCATGCCTCACACATACTAGGCAAGTACTTTACAAATGAGCTACAACCCCAGTCCCATTCAAGTTTGTTTGACAATAATATTTTATGCAAAATTGCAATGTAGAAAGTGTATAAATACTGCTCCAACTGAAACAGAAGTCTCTGGAACTCTGCTCCCTGTCTCCTGGTCCAACCCATTTGAGGCTTCTGAGGCAACTACAAGTTTCCTTGAAGCATTATAATAAAATAGGCCGTGTGAATAAGTATACCTCTATTTTTATTTTATTTTTTGCAAGAGTATCAAATGATTTTATTACAAAGCTTAATGCCATTAACTCACTTTAAAAAAAAAAACAAACATGAGAAAAGGATAAACACATCCAAGGCTCACTAGCCCTTGGAGAACAGGAGGAAGCCCTGGACAGGGAACCCAATAACATTTTTCCTTATGCCTGATGTCTCTGTGTCCCTATTCACTCCAGGCTTCCACATTCTGTCACCTCTGACAAGGGGAGGAAACTGACTAGAACAGTCATGGACCAGAAGATTACAACCAACTCTAAGGATATCTGATGCAAAGGGCTTGTACATTCTAGTCTGTAACTCTGGGAAAGATATTGGATGTGCACTGTCAAATACCTACTCCTCACTAAGTTTTACTGCCCTTTGATACTGGTTATGATCTTTCACTGTAGCTTCTGTTTATCCCAGAACACAAACCTTCAAATCCATAAGCAGTCTCCATGTTCAAGTATAAAGTTGTTTCAGAACCACCACAGTGGCTGTAGTGTCCATAACCTGTAGTGTGTACTTGGTGTCACACCCTAGGACAAGCAGGTCCAGTGGCAGCCCAGAGCAAGGGGCACACATGAACAACATTCTCACTGCTAAATTTCTTCCTGTTCTATTTGGGCACTGCCCACATTCAAGGTTGAAATCTTGAGTAGATTGCCACCTCCCCCACCCCCTGGCCCCCACCTAATGAAGTCATGCTGTCATGGAACAGAGATCCAAGTCTTCACCATTAATTAAATAGAGCTTTCCAAGATTCCAGGAATATTCTTAGAAGTGTCCTGGGACGGGGTTGGGGGTTCCTGGCTCTCTGGTTTAGAAGGGGGCGTCAGCATAGCTTCTTTTTACCGGCCCTCCAGGAACTTATGAATCACTCCCTTGATCTGTGGCCTGAAGCTGTGGTTGATTTTGGGATTCAACTCCTGAGAAATAATCCTGTCTACTCCTGCTTCCAGCATCCCAGACTTTCTTGAACCACATTCTACCTCAGCCCATTTGTTAACTGGTTCTTGTTCATTGTAGGATTCCATTTCTGTGTGTCCAGATGTGTCCACACAAAATCACCATTTTGCAGACTGCGGTGTCTGCCTGGAGATCCTAGGGGGCGCAGTCAGTGCAGGAAGTCGCTGCATCCTGGGCGAAATTGCAGGCGGGAGTGCGTGGCGAGTTTGAAAATAGGCCAGTGCCAGGGGGCGGACTTGGGCGCGGAGCCGCCTCTTCTGGGCAATGGGCGGATGGCGGGCGTGTGTGGCAGCCAGTGCAATGGGAATTTGCTTGGTGGTTGTGCTGTCACAGGTCAGAGCCTGCGAAGGGGTGGGCGCTTTTTGTTTTCAGCGCGGGCCTCATTCACAAGTGGTAAGGGTGGCGAGCCGAGGGTTTGTCCCCGACAACTTACCCAGGCCTTTTGCGGGATTGGGACGCCACCCCTCAGCCCCGCGCCTCTCCCGGCCCGGCCCAGGTGGTTCCTGCCCAATCAGGCACCCATGGCGCTGGACTCTCCTTACTTGGCAGCGGCCTGGCGCCCTCTGAACCGGTGGCACCTGACTGCTACAGGGGAATGCTGCGGCAACCCAGGTGCCGACCCCCTGGGGTCCTGCTATGCGCCCCAGCATGAGGTGGCAGGTGGCAAATTTTGGCCCAGGTGATCAGGGATGGTGGGCGCTGCTAGAGCTCCAGCTGTACCAGTTCTGGTCGCTGGTGCAAGTTTGGCATGCACTGGAGACGGGCTCCACCGCGGGGAATGGAAGGAATCGGGCTCGGGTGGGCAACTGCCGGGTGGGCTGGAGCTTTCAAGCCCTGTCCTGGAGGCTCAATTTCACAAACTTTGCAAGCGGAAGCTCCTGGGTTTCTGACTTTCCTTCTGAGTCACCGGATTGGGACTATGCATTGCTAGTCCATGGGTTACTGCAGCGTGCCTTTAATCCATGCAGGAATTGGAGGAGAGGAAAACTGAGCTGTAGAGGGGAATTGCTGGGAAAAATATCTGGCATGCACAGGGATGTTTTGAGTATTAAATGGACAACGCCCTTTCCAAACATGTAAGGAGGACTTTCAAATGGCAGTCATTATTAGAGTCTTACAGAAAGATAAGAATGAGACTTGATATTTAGACAACTGAGGAAGAGGAAGAAGATCAATATAGGGCAAAGCAAAGTCAGAACAAGAAGGCAAGAGGAAGAATCATGTCATTTTTGCATGTAGGGATAAAGGAGTTTTATAAAGTACCTGTTGTAACTAGGAATGTAGCTGAGTGTCAGCCTCCCTAGCATGTGCAAATGCTGTATTCAATCCCCATTACTGCAAAAACAAAAAGAAAAAAAACGAACAGAAAACATGTTGATTGACACTGTCAACTACTGGAATCAGTTGGGCAGTGGTGTAGAGGATTGGGTTGTGGGAAAAGGAGATTAGAAGCTGTACTGAAATGATAGCAAGGCTGCTCAAGCATGAGTAGAGTACAAGTGAAAGCTCCAACAGCAGGAGAGGCCTTAGGGATTTCTAGTTGGCAAAATGACTGTGTGCATATGGAGAATGAAGGAAAGAATAAAGTTGGAGATAATTCCTAGGTTTGTGGCTTTGAAAACCCTTGAAAATAATTATTAGAAATACTTGTTTTTACTTTAAGATGAAGATTTTGAAATGGCTATTATGAAACTCTACCTGGATGACCCAGAAAAACATAGGCCATTAGAAGAAAATCTAGTAGGTAGATTCAGTTTTTTCAAAACAAATCTAATTGAAAGGAACCTCCTGATCTGATGATCAATAATAATTGATTTTATTTATTTAACATATCCTTGTTCCGGTGATTTAAAATATTTGAAAAAAAATGTTACCTGAAAAACGTGGGTCTCTTTGTGATCCTTGTTTTCCATTAGTATTCATAGGTCTTGTTAACTTGGTCTTTGGATTACATTGAGGCCAAGATAAAAGATGATCATTGTTGTAGAGTAGTTGAACTTCATCTAATTTTATCTTTTGCTTGCGTTGTATGGATTTTTCAGATAATGAGAAAGAATGTGATATTGTTTGGGAAAAGAAGACAATGATTGAATAGAAAGCAAAAGCAGATTCAGTAAACTCCCACCTACAGTTTTTTGGGAATCTGCCATGATACTGATGAGGACAATGGAAATGGGGAAGACTTTCAGTCAGAGCTTCAAAAAGTTTAGGAAGCTCAGTTAAAATTGTCTTCATTGTTTTCCTTCTGGTTCCATTGACTTTGTTGATGTAGTAAGGAGTAGAATGTTCTTAGCAAATGGTAATGATGGGTGTGGCTAGCAAATAGAGTGAATCTAAGTAAGTGGAGAGACATATTATTTATGAATTGGTACACTCAAAATAGTTATGATATTAGATTTTCCAAAATTGAGCAATAGATTTAAGGTGCAGTGCCAGTCAAAACTTCACCAGGATTCTTTGAAGATATAAATAAGCTAATTCTTAAAATTTCTATGGAAAGTTAGGATTATATGTTTGTTATTATTGATGAACCCACACTGAGATATTATCACCCAGAGTTTTGAGTTTTGACCTAAAATGGATATTCAATTTTGTCAAATTTTCTTACTCCATCTATTGTTGCAATCATGGAACTTTTTATTAAATCTATGAAGGATATTGATTTTGAATGTTCAGGATACCAACATTTCTTTCCTGGAATAAGCCTGAATCATGGTATATTAATTATAAATTTTATAAGCATTCATGTTTGAATAAATTTTGTTACAACTGTTGGATTTATATTTTTCAGGGGTATTGGTCAGTAGTTTTTTTTTTTTCTGATAATATCTTTAGCTTCCATATAAGAGTTAATATGGGTATCTTAAAATTAATTGAAAAATATTTCTGGTACTGCTGTTTATTGAAAGATATTGTGTTAATTGTAGCCATTTCTCCTTGAATGAAGTTTTTATGAAGATTTTTTTTTAAATACAGTAAGTTAATAGAGAACTGTAGGGTATCTATTCAGATTACCTACTAGTTCTTGAGTGAATTTTGATAATTTGAGTCTTTCAAGGAATTGGTGTCAAATTTGTGTGCATAGAGCTGTTCCTTTAAATCACTTTTTAGTGTTTTATTGTCTCTAAGTTCAGTATAGACATATCCTGCTTTCTGTCTTCCTTGCTCTTTCTTGGTTAATCTGGTTAGAGGTTCATCAATTTCATGAGTATTTTCCCTTCCACCAGTAGAAATAGATTTTGCCTTCATTGATATTTAGTCTGATTTCTGTGCCAAATTTCATTGATTTATGTTCTTTATTATTTACTTCTTGCCTTGGGCTTATTTTGCATTTTTTTTTTTGTACCAGAGTTTGAACCCAAGGTGCTTAATTACTGAGACATATCCTCAGTCCTTTGTTTTTTAATTTAAATTTAATTTTATTTTTTATTTGTTACCAGGGATAATACCTAGGGGCAGTTAACCACTGAGCTACATCCATCCCCAGACCATTTTTCATATTTTGTTTAGAGACAGGGTCATACTAAAGCTGAGGCTTATTTTGAACTTGTGATCCTCTTTCCTCAACCTCCCAAGCCACCAGGATTACAGGCATGTGCCACAGTGCCCAGATGTTTCTAGTTTCTTAAAGCAGAAGCTTAAATTAATACCTCTTTAAAAAACTAAAACCTTTATTTTATTTTATTTTATATATTTATTTAATGTGGTGCTGAGCATCAAACCCAGTGCTTTACTGTGCTAGGTAAGTGCTCTACCACAGAGCTACAACGCAAGCCCACAGTGTTAATTTTTATACAAGTATTTAATGCAAGAATTTTCCTGTAAACATTGTTTAGCTGCATCCCATGATTTTCAATGGTGATCTTTTCACTTTTCACTCAGGGTTTTTTATTGTCCTTTCCATTCTTCTTGACCTGTGAATTAGTTAAAAATACTTGGTGATTTCCCACATATCATTGCTGTTGATTGCTAGTTTATGGTTCATAAATATTTTGAATAATTTTAGTTGTTTGAGTTTAGTGAGATCTGTTTTTATGATTGTTTCATGTGCACTTGAGAAGAATTTTGTAGTCTGCTTTATTTGTGTGGGGGGTATTATATAAATGTTAGGTCAAATTAGTTGATACTATGTTATTAGGGCCTTACATATCTTTGATGATTTGTTTTTGTCTGCTTATTCTGTCACCAAGAATGTTATCAAGCATCATTGTGACTGCCTGCCTTTCATCAGATTTCACTTCTCATACTTCTTTATTTTAGTATTTTTTTTAGTTTGTCAGTGGATCTTAATTTTATTTATATGTGGTAATAGGAATCTGATCCAGTGCCTCACACATGCTAGGCAAGCACTCCACCACTAATTTACAATCCCAGTCTTCATACTTTGTTGATCTCCTGACTTAACTTTGTTGATTTTCCAAAATTCTCTCTTTTTCTATTTTCTATTTTATTTCCTTTCTCCTGCTTACTTTGGATTTAGTTTGCTCTTTTTTCAGCATCTTAAGTTGTGAAGATTATTGGCCTATGATCTTTGTTTTTTAATGTATGCAGCTTTATATTTTTCTCTAAGCTTTGCTCTAACTGCATTCAGTAAGTTTGTTAATTTTTTGTTTTTTTAATATATTTTTTATTTTTAATTTTTTTTTGTAGTGCTAGGGATCAAACCTAGGACTTTGTGCTTGCAAGGCAAGCATGCTACCAACTGAGCTATATCCCCAGTCCTACTTTCTGTTTGTCAGCCTGTTAAAACAGTAAAGTTTGGTTTGCTGTTACTGTTATAAAATGCATCTTTACAAATTATGATTTATAAAATGCCAGGGAAAGGAGTTACTAAAATTGTTTTTTTTTTTTTGCTTATAGTTATTACTTACATACTTTATAGCTCTATATGGATTCAAGTTACCATCTACATTGTATGTCCTCTCAATTCAACCTACTGGACACATTTAGTACTTCTTATAGGACAGGACTGCTTGCAAGTGCTTTTTCAGTTTCTGTTTATCTCTGATACCTTAATTTCTCTCTTTTTATAAAATGGTAATTTTGCTCGATATAAAACACTTGGTCTACATTCTTTCAGCACTTTGAATATGTAATCTTGCTGTTTTCTTTTCTTTTTCTTTTTATAGTTGTAGGTAGACATAACTTTATTTATTTTTTCATGTGTGCTGAGGATTGAACCCAGTGCCTGACATATGCTAGGCAAGTATTGTACCACTGAGCCACAACCTCAGCCCTATCCCAGTTTTCTGACTCTGATTTCTGTAAGGATTTTGCTATTACTTCTTTAATTGTATTTTACTTGTTGATGGATCTTTATTTTATTTATCTGTGGTTCTGAGATTTGAACCCAGTGCCTCATACATGCTAGGCAAGCCCTCTTCCACTGAGCTACAACCCTAGCCCTTCTATTAATCTTACTGAGCATCCCTTATATGGAGTGAGCTTTCTGCTTTCAATAAAGTTCTCTTAATATTTATTCTTTGGTAGTTCATCTGTGATGAATTTAAGTGTGTATCTTTTATAGTGTATTTGTATAGGAGTTCATAAAGACTTTTTGGATTTTTAGGACATTACTCAAATATTCTATCCTTTTCTCTCCTGGGTTTCCCATTATGCATATGTTGGTATGCTTAATGGTTATCATGTAGGTCTTTGAAACCTTGTTGACTTTCTCCAATTCCATCCTGCAAATGCAATAATTTATTCTCCTCTATAACTAAGTAATATTCCACTGTATATGTATATACCACAGTTTTTGAGTCATTAAGGGTATCTAGGTTGGTTCCACAATCTAGCAATTGTGAATAGAGCAGCTATAAACATTGCTCTGGATGTGCCACTGTAGTATGCTGATCTTAAGTCTTTTGGGCATAAACTGTGGAGTGGGATAGCTGTGTCAAATGTGAGCCCATTCCAAGTTTTCTGAGGAATCTCCATACTGCTTTCCAGAGTGAATGCACCAATTTGCAACTCCACCAGCATTGTATGAGTGTGCCTTTTTCCCCATGTCCACACCAACACATACTGCTTGTGTTCTTGACAATAGCCATTCTAATTGGAGTGAGACAAAATCGTTGCATTTCTCTAATTACTATAGATGATGAACACTTTTTCATATATTTGTTAATCACCTGTATATCTTCTTCTGTGAAGTGTCTGTCCAGTTCCTTAGCCCCATTATTGATTGAGTTCTTTGCGCTTTTGTTGTAATTTTTTTTAGGTTTTTCATAAATTTTGGAGATTATTGCTCTATCTGAAGTGCCTGTGGAAAAGATTTTCTCCCATTCCATGGGTCTCTTTTCATATTCTTGTTTTTGCTGAGAAAGATCTTCATAGTTTGAATCCATCCCATTTATTGATTCTTGCTTTTATTTCTTGCTCTCTAGGAGTCTTGTAGAAAGTCTGGTCTTAAGCCAACACGATGGAGGTTTGGATCTACTTTTTCTTCTATTTCGTGGAGTGTCTTGAGGGCTGATCACTGTCATGTCAGGAGTGTTGAAGTCCAGAATATTCACTTTTTTAAAAACAGAATTGAATATATAAGATGAGTAAAATCACAATAGGCACAAAATTTTAAATGCTAGAGAATGCCTTACATATCACCAAAATCAATATAATTCAGTTTGCATAAGTGCTAGAAAGACCCCATAATACTTTTTCTTATAATCTTGAAATATATATATGTATATATATATAAATGTAAATATATATAATGAATAAATAATTGAATAAATAATGGAGACAATAATAGTGCTTTACTTCCCCAGGATGATAGTGCAATAAAATTTTCCCAGAGGGGTCTCCAGACATTCTCTCTAGTGGCAGTGATGTCATTGATCTCTTATAAAAATGTAAATATATATATATATATATAAATGTAAATATATATATATAAATGTAAATATATATATATATATATTTACATTTTTAAATAAGATGTTCACTTTTTGAAGCAATATTCAGCAGGATAAAATTAAGATAAAAGATTTGTCTTTTGGGTAAATTCCAGTCCTGGCTAGCTCCACTTCCCAGCATTATAAAGGGGTTTCTCTAATATTTTTTCTTTTCTTTTTTATTTCTTTGATAAAACTGTAGTCTAAACACTACTCAAGATAGTAATCTGATGGGAATTGTGAAAGGCAACATAGCCAGGTGGGAGAAATATCTTAGAACAGAACACTGGAGATCTGGATTCTTCTGGTTTCAACACAGTTGGTTTGCATATTTTAAAATTTCCTGGCCTTGTTTCTTTGAACCAATAATGGAGACAATAATAGTGCTTTACTTCCACAGGATGATAGTGCAATAAAATTTTCCCAGAGGGGTCTCCAGACATTCTCTCTAGTGGCAGTGATGTCATTGATCTCTTATAGATTATCATATATTGATGTGTTTTTTCAATTTCCAAGCCAGTTGCCTCAAAACTTTTTGCTAACTGCCACTAATTTGCACAAATTTTGCAATTTGAAAGAACAGAGCCAATTCCTTCAAGCCTCAATCTGCTCCCCTGGTACAACTCTCCACATCCCATTTCTGAGAAAAGCAGAGATGGTTAGTGGTACTGAGTACAGGATTTGAGCTTCTGACCTTGGGAAAGATACTTTGCTCTGTTAGCCTCAGTGTTCCCATCTGTATCAATAACACTCATCTGTCATCATAGGTAAGATGGTGCTACTGTGAAAGACTATGCCAAAGTGAGTGCTCAATTCTTAGTAGGTATTGTTTATTTTCCCCCTAGATTTTTATATATTCTTGCTAGATTGAATAAACCCATGTGGCTTAAAGCAGAAAATAAAAATATTCTCTCCCCATGTCCAGTCATATTCATATATCTTAAGGACACCAGAGTCATGGAAAAGGCAGTACTGGGCTCTGTTAGCCAGTGTTCCTTATGGGCCCTCAATATGTTCTCACAGAACAGGGCTCCTTTGTGCTGCATTTAATCCCTGTCTCCTTTCTATCATAGCGAGAAGGGTGTAAAGGTGAGATTAGTGTCAGATGTAGTTCCTAATCCATCTGCTCCACTTGGCTGCTGTCATCAGGTTTCAGTTTTCCCACTTTTCCTTTTCTGCTTAGACTTGTGCAGGGTTGTGTGTAAAGGTTAATTGGGGTCCAGTTATAAGTGTTAAGGGGAGATCTAATAAAGAGGCAAGCACACAGGATGGTGAAGAGCAAGAAGTGGCTCTCATGGAAAAACCAGTCCAGTTTACTATCTATTCCATGATTTTATCAAGTTACACTTGGTTACATAGTACAGTTATCTTTGTTCATGTCCAGATCACATAACCTGCTTGCTTCTCAGACTCCACTGGGACAAAAGTTCATTATAATAAGATAATGTCTACAGGCCTCAAGGACCGAGGAGTTGCAGAGGATTTCTAAGTCATTCAAGCAGAGCACCTATTGTGTCCTGAGGCATTTGCTCAACTGAAAGGACTTTTACTCTTCTGTACATTGACTGATCTGAACTCCCTGCAACTCCCCTTTTTTGTTTTGCATGGCTTTTAGAATAGGCATGACTAGTCTTTTGTTCAAGGAAGGTGGAGGGAGAAAGCAAGGCAAACATTGGCAAAAAAAAGCACAGTACAATAAATTAAATATCAATGAACATTCTCCAATGAAAAGTTCTTTGATCTATGTAAAATTTGGTAGCCATGAGGTTAACCAATATAATAAATCCCATCTTCCACCATCTTGTTGCACCTTCTTTATAATGTCCTTAACATGATCAATTCCCTTTAAGTGGGTTTTTATTATTTAAATGTAAACAACATATATTATTAAATTCTGACATCCCTTATGATGTAACATCAGAAAATAATAAATAGCCACTGTATTATCAATAATAGATTGATGATACAAATTTCAAAAGAATTAACAATTTTTGCTAAGTACTGGGGCACCACCAACAAGGATACAATAACACAGAAATAACACAATAATAGTCTGCATTGTTGTGGAATTCTGGGTAAGTTTGGCAAACAGAACTGTAACCAAATTTCCCAGAGTACATTCTAAATTCATCTGGGCTAGTAAATATTGAGCAGATGTTGTTAAAATCTTTATATCCCCCCAAGTCACTAGATGGTTAGAAGACTGAGGTTTTCTTGGGTCTCTTGTTCTTATTGGATGTTTCTTCTTTAAATTAGGGTCCTCTTCTTCCAGGATCAAATAGAATTTGGGAATCGGATTGAGAAGTCCTTGATGCCAACTCATGATGATGGATGGATCTCACACATCTGGCAGGAATCCAGACAGGACCTATAACAGCAATAATAATATCAGGAATAATAACAGACAGGACCTATAACAGCAATAATAATAACAGGAATAATAACAGCAGCGTATTTCCTTCCCCATGTAATTAAAGTTACAGGGTCCTGACATATTGGATATGGTGGAACTTGGTATTTTACTTAAATCTTTGGTAGGGGTTCCTTAGGTGAAGAGTACCTGTCCAAGACAGAGGACCAACAATGTGTATTATCTTTATACTGTGCATTAGGAGCATTTCTTGTGAACAAGGCAATATTGAGAGCATTACTAACATGAGCAAGTCTATGTTCCCTTTTTTGTTTTCTTTTAAA
The DNA here is from genome assembly GCF_902686445.1 of Sciurus carolinensis. Lineage (NCBI taxonomy): Eukaryota > Metazoa > Chordata > Mammalia > Rodentia > Sciuridae > Sciurus > Sciurus carolinensis. Next base: position 19,132 of record NW_025920357.1, read on the forward strand.
AGGCACATTTTAAGTGTGCAATGTGCATGCTGAACTAAAGCCTGCCCAGTAGGATTTTGAGGAATTCCACAGGTTAGAATTATATTCCGTTGATATCAAAACTTAGCAAAGGAACTAGAAGTATAAGTAGGAGCATTCTCAGTTTTTAAACAATGAGGTTTGCCCATGGTACAAAGGAGCACATGAGAAATACAGGCTGAGACTTTCTCTGAACAATGAGCACTGGCCCATTTAAGAACTGGGGATGTGTCTGTTGTAACATGTAAAAAGAAATAGGGGTGAAAAGGAGAAAAATGAATTACATTTATCTGCCAAAGAGCATTATAATAGAAACCTCAAGGATTTACAGTTTCCCAAGTGGGGAAACAAGAGTTTGAAATGAGAGCAATTATTAACAATGGTATGGACCTGTTGAGAAGAAATGGAAAAGGATTTCATTAAAAAGTGAACAATTTGATGAAAAAAATGTGTGGTACCATGGCATCTGAAAAGAGAGGAAAAAGGGATTTTATAGCAGCATCAGCATGAGTAAGTTGTCCAGAAATCTTAGTGTGGATACATATATGAGGAAGAATACTGGAGCTGTATAATCCTGTAAAAGAAATTGAAGAGTAATAAACAGGGATAACAAATTAAAGTCCAAATGAGGTTACCAAACTGCAAGAGGAAATATGAGGTATCAGTTTGGCAATATACTGAGAATATGTCATGATATTTAGTGTTGTGGGATACATATAAAGAGCCAAAATAATTGCAGCTAATTGCTCACCGAGGCAAATCTTGAAGCAATGTAATAATGTAATGTAATGTAATAATCAGTCCATTTTTATCAGTGAACATAGATAATAATCCTGTTTTTTTTTCTCCATCAGTAGAGACAGTAATCCCACTGGAAAATGAAATGGAGGAGATTATAGAAGGAGCATGAGAGGCTTGACACAAGAAAAGGTGTCCATCCTGAGGTACATAAAAAGTGATAGGAGCTAAAAATTTAGTTAAGAGAGCTTGAGAATTTGAAGAAAATTGTAAATACTGTAAATGTTAAGTCTTTCTATAAGTAAGATAAAGTACATGAATATCTGTTTTTGCATGAGATAAAATATGATGACCACTATCTGAGGTCAATGGAACATATATATCAGCATAAGGGAGAACATTTTTTTCCTGAAAAGTGAGGAGAATATGACCATTCTATTGCATACAAAATTTTATGATAAATGGCAACAACTGCAGTAAAGGCATAAGGCTTTCTTGTAAAGATTATTAGAGATAAAAGAACATTGAGTGTTGGGAGTCTAACTATAATAACTGTAAACAACTTCTCATTAACATGCTAAAGAGCTGCAGTGAGTGAAGCAGTTAACTGCAAAAAACTGGTGGGATTATGTTGTTTACTCAAGAGCTGTAAAAAAGGTGACAACATATCAGCAGTTAAAGAAATATATGGTAAAACTCAATTACAATGTCTTAATAGTTGCTGTAAATGAACTAAGAAGAATTTGGAAGAAAGAGTTAGTTTTGGAACATGAAGAATGGAATAAAATTGGAGTATTTTATGTCCTAATTAGTTAATAGAGAGTTGTCATTGAATTTTTTCTGCGGCCACATAGAGGCCAGATTGTAATAGAATGTGTTGTAATTTAGTTACAGTGTGTTCTGTAATTATTGGCCTGGAAATCAAAATATCATCCATATAATGATAAATGAGAATATTGGGAATAATTGTCAGAAACACTGAAGAGTCTTATTCATAAAATGTTGATATAATGTGGGTCTACTGAACATACCTCGAGAAAGAACTTACCACTGATATTTATCAGCAGGCTTATGATGATTGAAAACAGGAACTGTGAAGGCACATTTTTCTCAATCATCAGGAAGAGAAGAATAGTGAAAAAAAAACAGTCTTTTAAGTCTATTACATATAAAGAAAAATCTTGAGAAATTAAATTAGGATTAGGCAATCAACCCACATTGAAGTGGACCCATATGTTGTATACATTTATTAATTTCTCTTAAATCTTGTAATAATCTCCATTTCCCTGATTTATCATTTATGATAAAAATGGGTGTATTCCATGGAAAGTTAGAAGGTTCAATATATCCCTAATTTTAGCTGATCTTGAATGAGAGACTCTGCAGTTGCCACCTTCTCCTTAGACAATGGCCATTGTTCTACCCAGACAGGAGTGGTGACCTCTCAGTTTAATGGCAAGGTGGTCATTTCCACAGAGGCCCCTATAAAAAAAGGCAACTCCATAGGCATTTGTAGCTTGTGTAAGATGTCTTTGCCCCTTATAGGAAAGTGAATAGCCATAATGTACAGATGAATGTGAGTAATAACTTGTGTGTTGGAAGGGGTTAAGCATTGCAACCATAGAGATCTTTTAGACACTCATTTTTATTTCCTCCAATGCCCCAAACTGGGATGGCCCTCTGTAAAAGCCATGCATGAGGCCACATTGAGACAGGTACAACTGTCAGCACTGGTGTCCAATAACCCTGTGATTCACTACTCATTTTTAAAAAAGGGTTAATTTTCATCTATTTTCAGTAATAGGTAAACATGCTCCTATAATACTGGAACCAAATTCTGTATTTCCTCTTTCATTTAGGGGTTGTTGGGCTGCAATATAAGGAATGACAATTAATTGAGCTATGGAGTATCCTTTGGGGACAATTAAAGGCATTTGAGACCAAACTTGAATGTATATTACACCAGTGTAATCAGAATCAATCACTTCAAGAATTATAGGTTTTCCTTATTTAGCACAGTGATAGAGGGGCAAAATTAAGCCAAAGTTATCTTTAGGTGGAGGTTCTGGAGATTGGGTAAGAATTTTATAAACTTCCCTAGGGAGACATATTTGAGTATCCTCAGTAGTAATCACATTTAATCCCTCTAGCAGCATGAAAGTATTTGTGGAAGGAGCTTCTCTTTAGAGTGGAAACATTTGTGAAGGAGACATCTGCATCTGCAGATGAGAAGGGTTCCTCCTCTTTTGGCCTTGGGTCAGAAGGTGACCCATAATTAGGTTTCCTGACATGTCTGTTTTAGATCTGCAATAATTAGTCCAGTAAAATACTTTATGACAGATTGGACATTTCTGATTGGGCTGTATTTGCAGGTCCCCCTTTCTTATCTTACAGTCCCTTTGAAGATAACCAGGTTTTTTATAATTGTAATAAAGTTTATCAAAGTCATGTCCACTCCTGGGAACTTGGGTGAGTGCAACCAAACTCTCTGGTCTGGCAAGGGGTAAAGGGGGATTGGAAAATAAAGATTCACAGACACAGACCTTGAAGATTAAGCTGGGATCAGGTGGAGCGCTGCTCTCTGATGGAGATGCAGCTCTAAAGAGTTATGCCAGCAATCTTTATTTATATATGTCCCATTATCAGGTTAAAGACTATACAATTCTTTATATTCAGAAAAGTTACAGAAATTAGGACATCCTATGTAATTTTTCTATTGTTGCAACCCACAGTTGGAAAGTGCAATGATAGGAGTGTTGTATAGCTCTCAAGAAAGTCCATTGTTAAAAGTTACTATAAGGCAGGCAGCAATCTGGAAAGCAGAGCTTGTGAAATAGTGTGGTGGTCTAGCATAAGAATTTCTTCCTTTTCTGGAGCTGTGTACCTGAGATGAAGGTCAGAGCTAATAGGACTCTTGCACAGAGCCTGCTCATGCAAGGCATTGCCACAGCAGCTAAGCATCCTGTGACCTTGCACAGAAATATTCCCAGGCTCTGGACATGCCACAGCTATGTGGTTATCAGAGACACCCAATCTCAGTGACTGTTCTCCCATCCTCTGTCATGGCTCTCCACAGTAGGGGTTGGGACCCATGGTGCCTCTTGTTGCTAGGAATGAAAATACCATTTGTATTAATTTCTCATTAACAGTTACACCAACTTTGTGTGTCACTACCAAGCACAGAGACTGCAGGTGGGTGCAGGGCACTTCCCTGGGTACATGCAGGGGCAAGCCTACAAGTCCCGGGTCCAAGACCCACAGTATTCCCTCATCCTGCCTTACCTGTGAGGGTCCCACCTGGCCCACAGCACCTGGGCACCCTGTCCATGCAAGCCAGGCCCTCAAGCCCTGCTCTGAACACGACCTGAGATGCAGCTGTCTGCAGTGTCTGCCCCAGTTCCCTAGTGGTTAAGCCTGCATGGGTAGCTGCCAGATGAGCACCAAATTGCAGGTGGGCAGGAGGGAATGGGCCTGGGTGTGAGTCATCTGTCTGGGCCATCTGCTTTGGCACAAGTGGTGCCTGTGAAAGGATCCTGAAAGGGGAGTGGTGGCTGCTGCCCAGGGAGAGGTGACAGCGAGCCAGTGCTTTCTTCTCAGCGTTGGTCAGGGCAGGGGTGGTTGGTGGTAGCTGACAGTAGTGGCCAGGCAACATGATCGCCTGCAGGTCAGCTGCTGCATCTCTGCCCACTACGGCACCAGGGCGCAGGGCTCTTGGTGGTTTGATATGGCATGGTGCACCCCAAACTAGTGGGCTGGGAAGGCTTTGGGGACCCTCCTTGCCACAGCCCAGAGCCAACACCTGGGATGCTAGTGCGAGGTGGTGGGCAGCAAAATTCAGCCTTGGTGGATGTTGGGTGCTGCTGGCGCTTCAACTGCTATTGTTCTGGGAGCCCTCAGAAAGTTGGTGTGTGCTTAACACTGGCATCACTAGGGGCCTGGGCCTGTTTGTTGGCCAGGCATGGTGGATGGGAGTGGGGGTCACAGACTGGGGCATCACCTGAATAGCATAGGGTGGGTGTAGACTGGGTGGACTCTCCATCCAGGTTGGTCTCTGGGGTGCAACATTGAGAACTTGGTGAGCATGAACTTCTGGGTCCCCACCTTTTCTTTGGAGTCACTGGGTCAGGATAGAGTATCACTAGGTCTGGAGGCCATGAGTTGGTTAATGCAGTGTGCCTTTAATCTGAGAGGCATCTGCGAGAGGGAAACTGAGCTAGTAGTGTGTGCCATGTTGCTGCTTTTTTTTCTTAAAGCCATGAAAAATCTTAAAGCTGTGACCCCACTCTCTGCTCCTTCAAAGAATGTTGGAGACCCATTCCATTACTCTGATTAATTGTGAGTTGATTAGTGTCTGAGTCTCAAGTCTGTAGAGTTGTTATCTAAGGATGACTGACATTTGATGAACTTCAAATATCAAGTGCCAGTCTCAGTCACCCACCCTTTCAATCCTCTCCACTGGGCCCTGTCCTCCATGTCCCCCAAGACCTGGTTCCCAATTGCAAGTAGGTAATCCCTGGAGCAAAACTTTCAGAGTCTGCAGTTTTGCCAGTCCACTTTTTCTCCCTCTGTTGACTTCTATTTAGAAAAGAGAGGTAAGCTCTAAAATAAGGAAGGAGGATTTGCTGATTTCAAATGACCTTTTGAAAATGGAGATGGCAATCTCTTGTGCAAGAGCTTTCCAACCTAAATCTGAATTTCCCACCTCAACATTACCAAGTCTGCTAGATTACATTTTCTTTCACAGAAGTTCCCTCTTAAAAAAATGTTAATACTTCTCTTGGTGGGGTCTTGGAAATGCATGAGTGAATGTGTTTTGCTGCTACCTGCTTTAGAAAAATTAACTGTAGTATATTCATTATCTGTATCCTGAAATACTGCCACACTAAGAAACTGCTTACTCTGGATTTGATGGAAGTTGCCAGCATTGACTCTGTTCTGTGTCAAGTGAAGGTGATTCAGGTGAATCAGTGATTTCCTTTTGATAACATTTTAAAGGTTTGAATTCAATTATGGTCAGATAGCTTGACAACATAACTTTTAAATTAATGCTTATCTTATGTTTTGGAGTCATTTTTCTCCCTCAGGCTTTCATAAATGCACCCTTTCATGTTTTACATCATGAAAACAAATTTCTCCCCTGTCAGTGTGTTCCAGGCAAAAGGCAAGAGGGTTAAGGACATGGTGGCAGAATTTAGAAAGAAAAACTAGAGGAGCCGCAACCCAGAGAGGGAATCTCCACCATAAACATTGGGGATCCACCTGTCTGATAAGGTCAACTAAGGGGAACAAATGTAATTGTAAAAGTCATGGCTGTGGCAACCCCCACTCCTCAACTGCCTCAAGGGCACTGAATGACCAACGGTCATGTCTCACTTCAGCCGAGGAGTGTTTAAATTGACCTATGTCAAACTTACCAATCTGAAGCTGGTGGTGAATATGCAACCAAGTGTCAGGGCAAATGGAATGTGAGGTCAGCATCAGAGGGTCTGGGGCAACAGATGGAATTCCACTCACCTAAGTGGCAGTAGAAGAACCCATCCAAACCATGGCACAAATGAAAGCACCCAGAAACCATTCACTGATGTGTGAATGCACACAAGAAATTTCATTAAGTAGACAGGTAGAGTGTCTTCACACAAGGGTGTGAGAGAGAGAATGGTGGTGTCGGGGTTTCGGCCGGACCCCTGGCCCTAGGTGTGGCAAGGCCAAGATGGCGCCTGGCAGGATGCCAGTGTGGTTGAGTGTAGCTAGCTTGTGCGCAAACAACTGATGTCGCTTGAGGAAGTTTCAATGATTGGTTGAGGCCCCCTCATGGACACTGCATGCCTGTATATGCTGCCTCAATCTGCCTTTACGGTGTCTCTGGTGGAAACCATGATGTCTCTAAATTTATTACCTCTAGATTGGACTAATTTAGCTAGAGCCACATTATCAGGAGGGCAGTACCTTATGTGGAAGACGTCTTGGCAGGAACTGTCAACAGATACTGCAAGGCGTAACGCAGCTGCAGGAAATCCACAAGTAGACAGAGATATGTTAATGGGAATGGGGCCTTATGAAGGGGTACAGGCTCAAGTTAATTATCATCCAGCGGTTTATGCTCAAATAGCAGTAGCCGCAACTAAGGCTTGGAAAACATTACAAGGAACTGGAGACTTACAGGGACAGTTGTCTAAAGTTACTCAAGGAAACAATGAGCCGTATGCAGATTTTGTAGACAGGTTAATACAGACTGCTTCAAGAATTTTTGGGGACGCTGACTCTGCAATGCCTTTGGTAAAACAATTGGCTTATGAACAGGCTAATAAGTGGTGTAAAGAAGCAATTAGACCTTGGAAAAATAAAGATCTTACTACTTATCTGAGAGTATGTAAAGATATTAATAAATCTACAGGAAATAATGCGGCATTTGTTGCTGCTATAGACAGACAGAACCAGACACTTGCTAATATTGTTTCTCAGGGATTTGGAGGGAAATCTAAACCAGAACCAAGGAAATGTTTTAGCTGTGGACAAGCGGGTCATTTAAAAACAACATGCCCACAAAAACCAGCTTCGCCTCATCAAGCCCCAGGCTTATGTCCTCGGTGCCAAAAAGGTCCACACTGGCTCAGTGAGTGTAAATCCGTTAGAGACAAACAGGGTAATATTCTGCCACCCAATACCAGGATGACAAAAAACGTGATGAGGGGCCCGCCCCGGGGCCCGCCACAAATATACGGGGTAATCCAACAAGTGCCCAGGCAGTGGTGCCCCCCGACAGAGAAGGGGACACTGCCCAGGAGCGGAGGGCCACAACAGGAAGCGCAGGATTGGACATCTGTGCCACCTCCAGACTCGTACTAACACCTGATATGGGTGTACAAATGGTGGACACAGACTGGGATGACAATATTCCTGCAGACTCAGTAGGGTTGCTCCTTGGCAGAAGTTCTTCTACTTTAAGAGGTCTTATAGTCCACCCAGGAGTAATTGACCCAGACTTTCAAGGACAAGTTAGGGCTATGATTTCTTCACCCAAAGGGATTACAGTCATTTCTCCAGGAGACAGAATAGCACAAATGTTAATTTTGCCTAGCCAACATTCTTTATGGCCTAGTAGGGAGACAACAAGAGGAGATAAAGGATTCGGGTCTACAGGTGGACCCTGGGCTAATTTTACTATGGACCTCCAAGATAGACCCATTATGCAACTAACAGTAGGGCATAAACCTTTTATAGGATTACTGGACACAGGAGCTGATAAAAGTATAATAAGTGAGGCAGTTTGGCCCAAAGGTTGGCCTGTAGTTACAGCTAATCAAAACTTACAAGGGTTGGGAGTGGCTCAATCGCCTAACCAGAGTGCTGCTTCACTGTCTTGGAGGGATAATGAGGGTCATTCAGGGGTGTTCCAACCATATATTTGTAAAATACCTATTTCTTTATGGGGAAGGGATGTCTTAACTCAGATGAATGCTAAGTTGACAACAAACATTAATTCTAAACCTGCAGCACGTATGATGAGAAAAATGAAGTATACAAAAGGTTTGGGATTAGGGAAGGAACAACAAGGGCCTTCACAACCCATCCCCCTTCCTCCTCCAAAAAACGATTTCGAAGGGCTGGGTTTTATGTAGGGGCCACTGTTATTACACCTATTCCAATAGTTTGGAAGGATGATAAGCCACAATGGATTCCACAGTGGCCCTTAACTATAGAAAAATTACAAGCGGCTCATAAATTAGTACAAGAACAAGTACAGGCAGGACATTTACAACTTTCTACTTCTCCCTGGAATACACCCATCTTTGTCATTAAAAAAAAAGGGTCTGGAAAATGGAGACTATTACATGATTTAAGGGCTATTAATACACAGATGTTTCCTATGGGTCCTCTACAACGTGGATTGCCATTAGTCACAGCCTTACCTAAAAATTGGCCCACCATTATTTTAGATTTAAAAGATTGTTTTTTCTCAATTCCATTACATGCCAAGGATTGTTGGCGATTTGCTTTTACTTTACCTTCTCTCAATCATGCACAGCCTGATCAAAGATTTGAATGGACTGTATTGCCTCAAGGCATGGCTAATAGTTCTACGTTATGTCAAATTTATGTAGATAAAGCCTTAAAACCTACTAGGGAGACCTTCCCAGATTTATTGATTTATCATTACATGGATGATATTCTTCTTTGTCATGACAATAAACAGTTACTGGAAAAGGCTTTGCAATTCTTAATATCTACTCTACAGCAATATGGTTTAAACATCTCTCCAGAAAAGTTACAAATGGGAGAAACTCAAGAATATCTGGGCACTAAACTTACGGCTACTATGGTAAAGCCTCTAAAACTAACTATTAGAACTAGTAAACTTAAAACTTTAAATGACTTTCAAAAGCTTCTTGGAGATATAAATTGGATTAGGCCATATTTAAAAATTACCACAGGAGAATTAAAACCTTTATTTGATATACTTAAGGGAGATCCTGATCTTTGTTCCCTGAGGATCCTTACTCCAGAAGGACGAAGAGCTCTTACATTGGTGGAACAAAGATTACAGTCAGATCACACGGAAAGAGGTGATCCATTCCAGCCTCTAATGTTAATCATTATTCCAGAACAACATAGTCCATATGGAATTATATGGCAAGGAGGACCTTTACAAAGTATTAATCTCCCAGCATCGCCTACAAAACAATTACAAACATTTCCTAAAGCAATAGCTCAGTTAATATATAAAGGGTTAGAAGCCTACGTTACTATATTTGGAAGCCATCCTGAGGTCATTATTATCCCCTATACTAAACTACAAATACAATGGTTGATTCAACATGATGATGATTGGACTGTTTTGTATTGCTCAACCACAGCAACATTTGATAATCATTATCCTAAACATCCATGGATACAATTCTGTAAAAATACTCCAATTATATTTCCAAAAATTACCAAAATGCAGCCCTTACCTCATTGCCAAACCATATTCACTGATAGATCTAAAAATGGAGTGGGAGCAGTAATAATTGATGATAAAGTAGAAACTGTTATTCTCCCCCCTTCATCTGCCCAAGTAGTAGAACTTGCTGCAGTAGTTTTAGCTTTTAACATTATGATAGAGCAGCCTTTCAATCTATTATCTGACAGTCATTATATAGTACAATCAGTGCCCTGTTTAGAAACTGTTCCTTATATTCCTGATGGATCCGCAGTTGCTCCTTATTTTCGAACTTTGCGTGCATTAATCTTAGACCGCAAGTATCCCTTTTATATAGGACATATTAGAGCTCATTCTAATCTGCCGGGGCCACTCGCCAAAGCAAATGCTAAAGCTGACAAAACTACAAAAACTGTTTTTGCTTTTACAGCATTCAAACAAGCCCAGATGTTTCATTCACAGTTTCATGTCAATTCTACTACCCTTAGAAGAAAATTCAATATTTCTAAAGATGCTGCCAGACAAATTGTTAAAACATGTCAACATTGTGCTCCATTATTACCAGTTCAGTCTACTGGAGTAAATCCCAAGGGACTTTTACCTAATCATATTTGGCAAATGGATGTTACTCATTTTTCAGAGTTTGGAAAACTTAAATATGTTCATGTGTCAGTTGACACTGCCTCAGGAGTGATCATGGCCTCTGCTCACACAGGTAAAAAGGTTAAAGATGTCATACAACATTGTTTACAGGCCTTTGCAGCCTGGGGCATTCCTAAAATCATTAAAACTGACAATGGACTGGCTTACACATCCAAAAGTTTCTTACAATTTACACAAACTTTTAATATACAACTTATCACAGGAATTCCTTATAATCCTCAAGGACAAGGCATAGTGGAGCGCACTCATTTAACGTTAAAAAATTGCTTACAAAAACAAAAAGGGGGAATAGGTGCTGACTTTAGAGCACCTAAAGATAAACTAAATTTAGTACTTTTTATTTTAAATTTTTTAAATGTGGATAAGAGTGGACATACGGCTGCAGAAAGACATGCTAATCCCGCAAGTACTCAAGTGTGGGTAAGATGGAAAGATATTCTCACAGGAACATGGAAAGGCCCAGATCCAGTTCTTCGGTGGGTCCGAGGGTCTGTTTGTGTTTTCCCGCAGGATCAGCAAACACCGATCTGGATACCTGAAAGGTTGACGAGACTGGTGCATCAAAACAACTGATGAAGAACATCGTGCTGATAAGCGCCCTATTAATGATGACATTGACACCGGTGAAGACTCGGGACCTGTGGGCAATAGTTAGAGTTTGGCCATATCCTCTGCCTTTAACTAATACCTCCTCTTTATTCCCTCCCATATTTAGCACTAATGCTTCTACGGGATTGCCTGTACCAGCTTCTCCTGTTCAATAAGGGTTCTTCTTCACTCCCAATTTTAATGATAATTTTACAAATAATGATGTTCATTTAGGCATGAGACGTGTCAATCCTTCTACAGCTGGCTACTCTTCACTTAGACCTCAGGATACACTAATTTACAACCTTTCTTTGCTCTCTTAGGAGGACCAGAAATATTACGTTTCCACCTACGCCAGTTTGTGTTTTTTCCCCCTTTTATGTTTTTGCTAACAAACAAAAAAGATGTTTCTCTCAATCTCTCTCAATGTTGGAATGCTTCTAGGTTCTCATAATCAGTCTTAATGCATATTCCTACCTTCCTACCAGTCCCAGTCTTTGTTACAGATACAGAACTGCCAGTGCTATTATCAAGAAACAGAAGAGATCTTGGCATCACAGCAGTTGTGATCACTGCCATTGCAGCCACTGCGGCAGCTGTAGCCTTAACTGCATCAGTACAGTCTGCAGCTACGCTCAACAATGTGGTTCAACAGACTGCTACTGCCTTATCTACTCAGCAGACAGTGGATCAACACTTAAAAGCAGGGATTCTTTTAGTAAATCAGCGAGTGGACTTGCTTCAAGAACAAATAGACATTTTACAGGAACTGTTAAACGTGGGATGTATTTATCGTCTGACGGGACTGTGCATTACACCTGTAGCTTACCATAATTTCAGTTATGCAACAAACTTGTCTAGAATCTTGTCTGCTCAGCTACAAACAAATTGGTCTTATACATTTGATAATCTTACTGCTATTCTTAGATCTCAAATTGTTAGCCTTAATGCTACTAGAGTTAATGTAGCCCCTATGTCCAAAGTGCTAAGTTGGTTATCCTCCTCTTTCAGCTTTGTAAAACAATGGGCAGGTATGGGAGCCTTTTGTATGTTCATGGTTGTTGCTGTTGTCTTCCTCACACGCTTTATCATGCGCATGCGCCGAGATCAAGCTAGAGATCGTATCATTTTCCATCAGGCCATGGCTGCCCTAGAGGCCGGCAGTTCCCCACAAGTATGGCTCACGATGCTGGATCGCTAGCCAGACGGGTAAGGTAGGAGGTGACCACCGTACCAACCTAAGACAGGAGCTGTAGCATGCTCTGCAGTTATCCGATGACGGGTAAGGACGGTGGTTGACCACTCCGCCTAAGACAGGCACGGTCCCGAGCTTTCCTTTTCTTTTTAAAAGAGAAAAGGGGGAACTGTCGGGGTTTCGGCCGGACCCCTGGCCCTAGGTGTGGCAAGGCCAAGATGGCGCCTGGCAGGATGCCAGTGTGGTTGAGTGTAGCTAGCTTGTGCGCAAACAACTGATGTTGCTTGAGGAAGTTTCAATGATTGGTTGAGGCCCCCTCATGGACACTGCATGCCTGTATATGCTGCCTGTATCTGTCCACGCTCTCCCCTCGTGCTCTGTATGATGATTGGTCGCTTGGGGGCATATATCGAGGTGTAGCTTCCCCCAAAAGAGGAAGAAGAAGTGAGAAACAAACCATGGCAGACGCGCGCAATAAAGAGCTGAAAAGAACCAGGTGTTGTGTCTCTCTGCGGGCAGGGAGCGCGACATGGTGGGGGAGTTATTCTTAGGTAGTAGAATTTTGAGGGTTAATAACAATCGGACCAATGATTGACAAGGAAGTTCACAAACAATCTAGGTTGTAAAATGGTGGAAATGCAAACTAATGGTGGCAGCAAGATGGCAGACATGATGCCAATACCATCTATAAACAATTGAATACAACCCAGCAGGAAAGGGAGGAGGGAAACACAGGTCTTATAATCCTCATAGGTGGGAGGTAAAACAGAAAGCTAAAGGTCACAGATGTTAAAATTTTCTTAGATGATGGAACAGCAAACATGTTTCTCAAAGAACCAGATAGCAAAGAGCTAGGTTTTGCAGGCTCCATGGTCTCTTCCACAACTGATCAACTCTGCCCATAGAACTGGAGAAGAATCTCAGCCAAGATGTAAACCAATCAGTGATGTACTCCAATAAAATTTTAACTGGAGAAACACAAGACAGGCAGAGGGTGGGGACACTGGCATATTTGCCTCTTGGGCAGTAGTTTGAGTAGAGTAACAGTAATAGTAATAAAAGAAGTAGAAAAGTAGTAGTAATTGTGATTTGCACATGCTGTTCAGAACAAAATCCCATTTTTGTAGGAAAGCAGAGGGAACAAGATATGAATGGGCAATAAGCAATGCATGGCTCAGAACTGAGGCAGAGGCAAAATTAAATTGAGGCCTGGGAGACTCTAGCATGTGATTTCATCCATGCCTTTGTTGCCTCTAAAATATTCACCTCATTATCCAGGAAATTGGAAACTGGAAGATGGTTGACCTGTCATCTACTCAGACATACTGAGATTCTGCAGAAGGAGACCAAGTCATGGAAGGCTAAGAGACTTTCTAAAAATTAATTGTTGAAAGCAAAATGAAATCCATCTCTTGGTTCCTGTGCACCACTATATACATGCTTCCAGTAAATAGAGCAGCAAATTTGGCATCAGCAGTGCACTTATGAAGTGCTTTCAATGTCTCATTTATTCTTAATAACAGCCCTATTATTGAGACAAAATTGACATCTCTGAGCTTATACTACATGTAATAAATGAAGTCTAAAACAATAATTGATTTGCCAAAGATCATACAAACAAGAGGTGGAGCTGAGATGTGAATCCTGGCTTGCTGTATGAGCCCAGGCTCTGCATCATCAAACTGTTCTGATTATGGCTTCTTATTTACTTCACCACGCTTTAGAGTTTTAGGGAGTTGCATTACATTCCTAAGGAGTACTCAGAAGTTTCTGCAGTTTTGAAATAGTGATATGCTGAACTTGAAGTGCACAGCATCAAACAGGAATTAAGCAGTGACTCTGCTGTCACAATAATGATCATCTATGGTCTTAAAGCTCTTAATACATTGCCAGATGCAAGAACAGCTACAAATAGTTCCTAGAGGAGTTCCCTTTTAAGAACAATCTAAGACTAGCTTATTCTTAGATGTGTAAAGCAAGGAAAGACAATCTAGTCTTAGATTGTTCTTAAAAGGGAAAAAAAAAACCACTTGGAGACAAAAACATGGATTTTCATTTCTCTGATGTGAGATAATTTATCGTCATTACAAATCATAAACTAGAAATTAGTATTATTTTACTTGAGACACAGCAAGACTCAAGTAATTTTATACTCTAAGAGGTTTTAAAACATGGGAACAACATTATTTAATTATCAAATTAAAACTATCACATCTAGTTATGAAAGTCTAAAGAGAAATCAAATGGGTGTAGTTGTTTTTTGATGCATATATGTGCATCTGTGCAGTCACATACACTTACAGGTAGATTACATAGCTTTAACATTTTAGCATGAGACACATGTGAAGGACACAGAGGGAAAAATGTTTGTTGCTGCTTCTGTGTACCTTCTTCTCTGACCCAGATACTGTGGGTGGGACCCTTCCTTCCACAGCCATCATCACCCCCATCCTTTCTCAGGAGAACAAGAAGGATGATCTGGATCACCAGTAGTTTGTCTGCTAAAACAGGACCTTGAAATGGACAAATAACTTCTAGGAGACTTGTCCACAAGGATAGTTTTCACTTTCATGTTTTAATGTGTAAAGCAAGGAAAGGAAGCAAGGGGAAGGTAAAGTTCTCACTCCCAGTTCCATACCAAGAAACATACCAGGAATTTACCAAGAAATTGTGATCCTTCTGCCTCAGCCTCCTGAGCCACAGGGATTACAGGTATGTGCCACCATGCCTGACTCAGATAATATATTTAAAACTTGCATAAGCTACCACTCATCTCACAGAATTTCAATACTAATTTATCAGTTTCCTTCTACATACTGTTATTAAGAATTTGGACTCTTGTTCACAAAAGGATTGAGAAAATACTTTTTACACCTCCAGATGATATGAGGGTAATCAAATATACAAAATAAAATTTTGCTTTCTTAGAGTTGCTTGAACTAGCAACAGAATAATTCCACCATTGTCCCTACCTTTGTTGGAAACATGCAAAAAAGTAATAACATAGAAGCCCCTCCCACTGATCCCCAGGAATATGTTCCAAGAACCCCAATGGATGTCTAAAGCCATGAACACTACCACCACTCCCCAGTGATTTTTCCTAGGTAGCTTCAGTGTTGCCACAGAGCACTGGAGTTAATCCATTCTTGATATTTTATTCCCTGGTGCCTCCTTTGCATCACTATCCACATGCTTTGGGAGCAGTATTAAATAAAACAAGATTACTTCATAAAAACATGTGATAATTCAATAATCTGATAACATGAAAGTAGCATATACAGTATGGAGACACCAGACAAAGGTATGATTTATGTCCTCAGAGGAATGAAAGAAGATTTTATCCTGAGAGGCTGAATCATGTGCCCAAGGACACATGCTGTGATGTGTCAGAGACAGGATTCAAACCCATGCACTCTGATTTCCAAGATCATATTCTTAGCTACTACTTTGATCATTGGTTCTTTTGAATATTTACTAGTTTTATATTCCTAAAGATATTAAGAATAGTAAGATAAATAAATTATAGTAAATCAGGGACATTTTCCATGAACAATTCAGAAATTTTTAAAAATTTAATCACTAGATGCTATTCAAAAATTCCATGACTGCCAATTACTTTATTTCTTCACAATGTCAAAAAACAACTAAATGTACACAGGGCATTTAAAATTTACACAAATTCATAAAGAGTGTAATAGATGATGTTCAAGCACTAAATAACTAGACAGTACTAACACAATAAAGGACCAAAGAAAAGCCAAAGGCAGGTTACCAATGCCTCCTTTCTCTTCAAATTTAATTAACATGAGTATTGTTTCACATTCATTTATACAGAAAAATTCTTAAATTTAACTAAAATTTAACTCAGTAAGTTTAACCCACCTACAGCAACTTCAAGCAAGGTTATAATTTCTCTTTCTTTGTCCATTTTAAAATTAATAAAAAGTTAATAAATGCATTGAGAGTGATTTAGTTGTTCAAGTACTTGGCATGATAGATTTGCAGAGAGAATGCCAAATTCTACAAAGCAAAGTAAATGATAACTTAGATCACTAAATTGGGCAATAATGGTTTCTCAATGATTTCACAGATTGAAAGATATTTGTTAAAAAACCATGAGCAAAGCCTTCACAAAGGTGATTTTCTAAACACCAAGATAACAGCATAGGCCATTCTCAAAATTGGTTCATGTATTAAGTTGTAGACCCCAACTATAAAATATACACATTGTAAATGTCACCAGAGGACACAAATTATCTCTCAGATATAATAATTTGTGTCTTCTAATAATGGGCAAGTCTAGACTGATAAAAGATCCATGCTCTCAAAATCTAAGAAAATTCTAAGGATACTCCATCACTTATAACCTTTCAAGGTAAAACAGTGCATACCATCAGCAAGCAATAAAACCAAGCATTAAATCATGAAAAATCATTATGGGTGAAGAATAAACTAGTGCTTCTGTGGTTGTCTGCTTTTAGCATTCTAATCAGTCCACAGCACATTTCCCCCCAGGGGGCTTTTCAACTTATAACTTTGCTGAGGGTGAAGCTGGTCATTTTCTCAACCAGGTTGTATATCTGAGTCTGTTATGTTCAGATTTTAACCAAAGATAATGAATGCTATAAAGACAGGCTCCCCAGTTCCCTGCTCTCTTTTTCTCACTTTTCTTCTGCATGCCTCCCAAAATCTGCCTCTGCTTTGCTGATTTCTTATTCATTTATTTTATACTAATCCACTTCCTATTGACTCAAGACTCTGCAAAAAGCTGGAATTGACTGGAAAGTATTCTTCCTGGTGGCTGCATGCCACCAGGCTCCCCTGATACCTTCTCCCCAGCTGCACTCTTCTGCATCTTGAACATCTTTGATCTTCTATGAATGTAGATTATTGGAGCTTGCATCTCTTCTCTCTAGAAGTTCCCTCTAGAAGGGCTTGTCAACTAACATGGTTTCAAGTACTCTGTCCACATTGATGAATTCCATGTCTGCTTATCCAGTCCCAGCTTTCCTGTGAGCTCTAGACCTGTGTGTATGTAAATGTTCAGTTAATATTTCTGCCTAGGTTTCTCATACATGTCTCAAAGTCATTTGAATCCATATTTCTTAGCTTTAGAGAAATGTATACCAAAGAGTTCAAATCAGGCCCTGAATCTACTTTTCACTCAACCCATCTTTAAGACCTGTCCATTCTCATTTTGGCATAGCTATTTGATGTGTACACTCTGGTTCATTTCTTCTATCCTGTCTTAACCAAGGCTTCCAGTGCCAATTGACAGGATATATGCAGAAGCTTTCCAAGCATTATCTCCAATTTTACCTTTGCATTTTATCATCCAAAGAGCAGCCAGATTTTCTTAAACCAAATCAGATCATAACACTCCACCTGGAATAATCCAAACCTGTTTCTCACAAAAAAGAGTAAGGTGATCATGGCCCTACTCCTCTCACCTGGGACATCCTCCTACTAGCAATGCAGCCACTCTGGTTTCCTTTCAGGCCTTGGAACTCACCAGACTCCTGACAACTCCAATGGTTTGCCCAATGTTTAGCCCCATCTCTTTGTGTCACTGGGTCCTCTTTCAAATTTTGGTATAAATATTTTATCTTTGGGCAGAGCTTCTCTGATCATTTGATTACATTCGTGTGTGTGCTTTGCTTATGTTTCTTATTGTATTTTAATCAGGCTGAATTCAGTGAGAACAGGAACCCATGGAATGTGACATAAAGGAGGTATCTGACAAATACCTGTTGAAGGAAGGAGTGTCTTTTCTTTACTCCAAAGAACTCAGGCCATAAAATGCACCAATGAATAACTCAGTGAAGTATAATGATGACCAGCAAAAGGAAAAAGGAAAGCAAAATAGAGCTGACATAAGGCCATGGATATTGTCAAAAGACCATGCATTGAATATTACTTCTGTATTAAATGTTCAGAATGGACAAATCATTGAGACAAAGTCTCATGGTTTCTGGAGCCAGAGAAGAGTTATAAATGGGAATGACTACAAGTGGGAACAGGATTTTATTTCAGAGTAAAGGAAAATTTCTTATAGGCAGTGGTGTGCATGCACAAGAGTGTAGATATGCTATTGTCCTACAACTACAATGGAACACTTCACAAATCAATTTCATGATGGAAAAATCACACCTCAATAAAGCTGTTATTTTGAAAAATACATGAGATAAACTGCTGTGAGGCAGTTATAGCCCACTCACTAGACCACAAGTCCTAAAGAGTGATTTCATTTTTTTGATCTTTTAATCTGCAGAGCCTAGTACAGAGGTGAGACTTGCACACTGAATAAAGACTGCGTACTAGGGACCATCTTTGAAGCAAATAATCAAACCATTAGACCTAGCAAGTCTTTGGTCACTCTGATTACAGTGAAGCATGGGCCCTCAGGAGACATAATTTCACAGATAAGAAATTTGGTAATTCACAAAAGACTCCAAGATTTGTGCCAGTATTTGATAATTATGCACACATATACATGTTCTACGTGGTGGGCTGTCCAGCTCAATATTCCTGAACTTCACAAATGCAGAGAAAAATTTTCCTATAACTTAGCAGTCTGGACTGGAACCTGGCTGCAATGGGATCACAACACAAAATGCCTGGCACAAATTGCCTTCTGCTACATTGCCACACTTTTGGCCAGTGGAGATGAACCATGTCACTAGCATTCGCAAAAATGACCAGTTCCCATTCAAGGACTGAGGTTCATTTGAAGATCCACCTTTAACATGTAATTTGCCTTTAATTCACTTAGTCAGTTTCTTTTCCTATCCAGTTATCCACAACATCTGTTTGATAAGACTTCCTCTGTTTTTCTTCATAGTATGCCATGAAGAACGAAAGTGGTCCTAAAGATGAGTAAGAAAAGTGTTTGGCTCCACATCATTCCAATGGGCTGCATGTCTTCCACCCCTGCTTCAAATTTTCATTTTCCTAAGGAACTATAATCCCATCCAGTCCTTACCAGTGCAACATCAAACAAAAAGATACACAATGGTATAATATGCAGCCATAAAGAAGAATAATATTATGGCATTTGCAGATAAATGGATGGAATTGGAGAATATCATGCTAAGTGAAATAAGCCAATCCCAAAAAAACAAATTCCAAGTGTTTTCCCTGATAAGTGGATGATGATATATAATGGGGGTGAAGGCAAGGGGTGAGAGAAAAAAGGAGGAAATTTAGATTATGTAGAGGAAAATGAGGAGGAGGGGCTTATGAAAAATAGTGAAATGAGACAGACATCATTGCCCTATGTACATGTATGATGACACAAATGGTATAAATCTACCTTGTGCACAACCATAGAAACAAAAAAATGTACCCCACGTTTGTATGATGAATCAAAATGCAGTCTGTAAAATTAAAAAAAATATATTAAAAGATAAGATGTGTTCGATCATGTTAGACAGTCAAAATACTGCTGTGTACTCACTTCACATGTAAAAAATAGAATCCCCAAAATATTAAGTTAGAATTTTCTAGAATCAGAAAGATTGAGGAAGACCACTGGGCCTCAAGGTCACTTTTCTCACTCTAACCCAATATTCTCTCCATACTTGTTCAGATACCACACAATTCCATTCACTCTGACACAGTAATGTGCTTCATCCACTTCCAAGGACTCTACCTCAGTGGGCACATATCCTGTACATGAGTGGTCAAACACATCAGCTGTTGCAATCAACTTTTAGTGGCCTACCTTTATCTCCTTAACATGCTTGTTCCTGCCCATGCCCAAATAAATTCTTTTTTCCAGTCTATAACATTCTGGTAGACATGACCATGAAGCATTCCAATGCACTGGTATAAGACACACATCACCTTGAGCTCCAAGTATAGCTCTTCTCTTGGTTTTCTTTTCCAGGGATGAGAGAATAGCCTCTCTTCACATTCTTTATGTATGAGTGCAAAACTTTGGTGACCAATATTTCTCCCTGAACACCTGGGATAAGAAGAGATATGATCAGATCACCATGATGGAAAGTCTTTTAAGTAGCAGTACAGACTGAATCCCAGTGATCCTTAACTCTTTCTTAGATGTGACAGGCATCTTGGAGCATTATAAGAAGTTGTGCTTAAGGGCCATGCCTAGGTCTGGATCCAACTACTTAACCTTGTAAAATCTTCCCAATTCCCTGTTACAACATGTCCCTGGCCAGGATCAAAAGACATTTGCCCTTTAGAAAATTTGGAGTTTTAAGAGTTAAGTTTCATAGATTAAATGAGCATAATTAGCTACTTCTTAAATTAATGAGTTAACAAATGATGAAATGACCTGTATCTGACACTGAGAGTTCAACAATGAAACTGACAAAATCACTCATATTTGAGTAGGAAATGAACTGCATATGAGATACACAGTTGTGGTGCCTTCCTAATTACCCAGCCAATATTAGAAAGGTTTCAGTTTCCCAAAAACATTGTCACTGTGGGAGAAGGAAAGGGGAAGACCAATGGGGCACAGTTCCTAACAGTCTGCAGATGTAGGCAGAATTAAGCAATGTCTGAAAATTTATTTTGTGAAACCTACCTAAAAACAGTTCTGAAAGACATAAGGTGCAGGTGACTCTGAATATTAATGTATGTTCATGTGTCTAATTAGAGTGTAATCAGCAGAGATGGGCATGGAAATAATAATGTCACCATGTGGTGTTTATTTTACAGGTGAAAGTATGTTTTCCCACCACAATTTTTTTCAACAAATAAATACTTGCAGTCATAGCTCCATGAGTTTAGGAGGGCAGCTACTACTACCTTTTTCTGAGGTATCCCATTATCTCAGCTTTGTTGAGGACAGTTATCTGACTTACCCAAGGTCACAAAGTCACTATTTCAGGGTTGAGACTGAAGCTTAAAGTTCAGTGTACTTTATCCAGCACCACTTTCCAGAAGTCATATGCTATCTTGTTTATTTATTTATTAATTCAAGAAATACTTATCTACTTATTCAAAAAATATTCACTGCTTAGTAGTGGCAATCACTGTGGTTAAGTTTCTGAGCCATTTTTTGTTCCAGGGATTACAATTAGTACAACTAAACTAGGATTGCAATGTGTATACATAAATAAGGCAGAAAAAAGAAGCATTATTTACAGTACATAATATAAGCACTTAAAATGCTTCTTGCTTATGACTGTTGCCATTTCTAATCATTACATGGACACAAATTTAAGAGTTCAAAAAAAGAATGGTATGATTCAACTAACACATTCCAGGATTTATAACTTCAGAAATTATTGCTCATTAAACTCTACTTTAATTATCCTAGTATTAATTTAAGCATTTAGTAGAGTTTGTAAAATGCAATCATGAGCAACTGACTTAAGATATATGATAGGCTAATATTTCTTTAAAAATGCCTATTGTCACTAGATCTTCACATGTAAAATGAAGTGAAATTTTATTTCAAATGAAAAATTAGCATACAGAATATTAAACTGTTGTCATTAAACACTACATTGTCAACTAAAATGGAATCAAGTCATTCCTAGAGTCCAACATTCCATGGCTGTTTATTTTGCACAGAAAAAAATTCTTACCTGACACACACCTTCAATATCAGCATAACTTCAGCTAACCACAGACACCACAAGAAGATACTAAAGACCTCAGTTACTTCAACTGCATCAGTGAATGATGCAGACCTCAATCAAGTATAGAATTAGGAGTAAAATCAAAGAAAAATATAGAAAATAAAAGATCACCTCAATAAAGAATTAGAAATTGTCGTGTCCCTCGCCCGCAAGAAAGCACGACACAGGAATCTTCCTTCAGCAATTTAATAAGGACCCTATTGTTATAAAACCATGGTTTTTCTTCTTCCTCCTTTTGAGCTGAATTCACACACTTTTATACTCTTGCAATAGCCAATCTACTCCTGCCACTTGGCCTATGTTCATAGGTGTTCCAACTTGCAACAGTTGGCTCAACCAAATATGGGCTTGTTTACCTAGAAAGCACTTCAGGAAACCATCGCCATCTTATCATGGTGGCGAGGCGGCTCACCACAGCTCCCCCTTCTTTATTTTATGAACACAGGTGAAGGTAGAGGCCCTATCCTACTGTGCAAAAGTGGCAAATAGTGAACGTCAGTCCCAGAGTGGCGCCTTCTCCCGGCCTGATATCACCTAAGCCGATGCCTTTTTTCGTAGGGTGGGACGTGGACATCAAACCCACATGCAATAGGGCATGCCTTCCTTGAGGTTTAAAAATAAAACTCTCAAGTGCAGTGCTTTGCCTCGCATCCTGTGTCCATGAAGACATAGCGGTATGGAAAACCATACTAGGGGGAGCTTATCCAGCTTACGCAACTGCAAAGGCCTGAGGTAGGAAAACACATTACCCTTCTTGCCAATGCTGCACAATACAGGGGCACCATAATGAACACAAGGCATACAGTAACAGTTCTCTCGTCCAACATTATTGTTATAGCTCAAGATCAAAGGTGGAAGTTACAAGACAATTGAAGCCTTAATTGGTACAAGAAATCCCCAGGATGCAAATACACAGTCCTCAAAGAAAAGTATATAGTAATTACAGCAATACCCTGCAGACACCTAGCATAAATGATAATTCTAACTCTAACAGAGATATACTAAAAATGCCACTTATTCCCGTGCCAGATTAGCCAACCACACAGAAGGTGACACCCCTTGTTCAATGGCTAACACAGCCTGAATTAACACCGCCTTTTCACGTGCTTGATGCACTCTTAGCTTGCAAATAAACCAAAGGCAAAGGCAGATACCTGCAAGACAAATACATCCAAAGATCCCCACACCAACCCATTCTTTAAAATAACTAAAGGCAGAGGTAAGCCAGCTAGAGAACTGACTCAAAGTAACAGGCTCAACACGGGTGTCATTTAAAATCGCAATCTGCAATAATTGTTGAGTCATCATCTTTTCAGCTTCTAGGGACCAATTGCCTGCAAGAAAGGCGGAAATCAAGTGGCTTTGATTTTTTGCTTCTTCATATCTTACTGGAGTTATACACATGTGTTTATGATTCCCGATGCATCCAACTTGTGCAATGTTGCAAAGTTCATCCAACTGTACTTGTAGCAAATCTATCCTTTGATTCGCTGCCAAGATCCCTGATAGGATATGTCTGTTAATGCGGTCCTGGGATTCCAGTACCTGTGCAGTTTGTTGTATAACTTGATTAATGGTTTGTGCTGTTTGAACTTGATTGGTCATGGCTAGAGCAGCGGTAGTGGCTGCAGCAGCAGAGACAGCAATAGCAGTTATTATGGCTGTGGTAATGCCAAAGTCTCTCTTTTCTCTGAAGAGGTGCACCAACGGAAAATTATCTGGATTGACCTCCACTGGGACAGGTACAAAGGTGGGTACCTTTACAATCACAGCAACAGATTCACTACCGTTCCAACACTCTGAAAGCAGGCAGGTAATATTATCATTAGAACAATTTAAAATCACTTCTGAACTGTTTGATAATAGAAATAGAAAAGGGGGGGTTAAGCATACTGGAGCAGGGGGAAGAGTAGCATAATATAGCTGCTTATGCAACAACAAGTTTCCTAGTCGATGTCCTTTCTGTATATCTTCCGTGACAGTACCTGTTGCATTATGCAAAGAGAAATTGCCTCCTTTTAATAAGGCTAAAGCAGAGATGTCAGCCGTGGCTCCGGCCCGATTACCTATCAGCCACTGATAAAAAGGCCACCCCGATCCGGTAGAGGTACCATTTTTTGTGAAATTATAGGAAAACTTCTTAAGGGATGGAGATATAGAGAATCCCGGAGCCACCTCTTTATAATCCCAATTTCTGTCTTGACAATGAGTAAATATTGGGGGAAAGCTTTTGTAAGGGGTACAAGCGGGTGAAGCAAGAAACCGTGTGGCATTTGTCGCATTTTTCCTTGCCCATGGAAAATGACCGGTACTCACAGTAACCAGGGTGGTGATATTTACCACTTCACTATTATTTCCCACACCAGATCCAGACTGCAATCCCTGCAAGACCTGCGTGTGGGCAGCAGTCAGTATGTTTAAAGATACACTGTTATGTTGCAAGGAATTGTCCCAGGAGGTGACATTTTTAAGGAGCAGACACACACAGTGTTGACTATCACTATGAAGGGAAAAACAAAAGACTTCAGTCAAATTAAAAGATGTAAGATTAAAGACGGAGGTTTCAGTAGACATAGGATCACGACATGGCATTTCCATCTCACAAGTGGTGGTGAAAAGGGTTGGCAAAATATTGGAATCAGCATGGATCGGCATAGGTATCGGCCATGCCCGAGTAACTGCCCAGAGCCTTATCTTAGAAATTGGCTTCTGACTGGCCCATTGGATCATCAGGACCAGACACCACAGGATCAGTAGATTCTTCATTCTGTTCCTTCACACCTTTAGCTGAAGTCGAGGCTAGCAGACTCCCAGGTATCCTATGCACGAGTCGCTCAGGCACCCAAAGCGGTTCCGTTCGATCCTGTGGAAAAATACAAACAGAACCTCGTGCCCATATCAGCACAGGATCAGGTCCGTACCACTGGCCTGAAAGCACATCCTTCCACTTCACTTTCCCTAAGGAAAGGGGGGCAGGTGGCGAACAATGTCTGTCAGCCACAGAATTATCATTTGCATCCAAAGCTAAAAAATTAATGGTAAAAAGAGCCAGAGACAAACGCTCTTTAGGAGTACGGCTTGCTCCTATTCTCCCTTTTTGTCTTTGCAAAAGTTCTTTAATCATTCTATGAGCTCTCTCCATAATTCCCTGACCTTGGGGGTTGTAAGGCAAGCCATGAGTCAGTTGCACTCCCATAGTGGAGCAGAAAGAGGTGAATTGTTGACCAGTGTACGCCGGCCCATTATCTGTCTTCAAGGAGCATGGAAGGCCCCAGGCGGCCCAAGCCTCTAGGCAATGGGAGATGACATGATGGCCTTTTTCTCCTGCCAAAGCAGAGGCATGCATAATTCCAGAGAAAGTATCTACTGAGACATGAACATATTTTAGGGAACCAAACTCTGCAATATGAGTTACATCCATTTGCCAAATTGTAAGAGGTCGGAAGCCTCGGGGGTTAACACCAAAAGAAGGGAGATGATGAAATGGAACACAATGAGAACAATCTAAGACAATCTGTCTCGCTTCTGCTTGAGGAATAGAGAAGCGCTTATGAAGTGTTTGGGAGTTAACATGAAATTTATTATGAAAGTCTCGAGCACTGTCAAGAGAAGAAAGAAAACAAATTGTGTGGCTAGTGGCATCTGCCCTTGCGTTTCCTTCAACAATAGGTCCAGGGAAAGCCGTATGAGCTCTTATATGTACAGGATAAAAGGGTGCAGAACGGCCCAAAATCAAATTTTGTAACTGAGTAAATAAAGATGAAACTTTGTTGTTAAGATTGATGGCACCTACAGTTTCCAACACCTTAAGTGCTCCTTAGAGAAGTCCTCTTATTTCCTGGGTTCAGGCTGACTGAGGGCAAAAGATCCAAATACTGGTGTATCTTGCCTTCTGTACTCCAATCTCTAAGTTTGATCTTAATCATCCAGCAAGCCAGTCTCACCAGTCATAAAGTAAGAGTACTGGGCTTTAACTTTAATGTCCATAACTTTACAGTTATTTACCCTTTTATCTAACTGGAGTCTGCATTAGTTCTGGAAGTTACCACTATCTGTTCTGGTATCTGTTACCACTATCTGTTAGGTGATGGCTTATTATCACAAGTTACCTAGGTTGCGTGTTCTTGAAGCAGCTACTTCTGCAAAACTTTAATAGGTAACAGTTTTACAAAATGAAATAAGTAAGAGTAAAAATATATTCTGCTTGTATAATAGCTATTTTGAATTTTGACTGAGAACCACATTATATTCTCTATTTGAGATCATAGTAATTTTACAACAAAAAAAAACAATCTTTTGATTATAACTTTAAATAAGCTGAAGTCTGACTTATTTTGGAGTCACTCTAACATGCAGTAAGGTGGGAGGCAGAGCCTTATCTCAGGTAAGGCGTGGCTCCTTACAAATCTTAAGTGTTCTAATTTTGATGTTGATCTTTGTTTCTTCCTTAAATATCATTAAGTAGTGTACATATACTGTTTCCTGAGTCTATATAAACTTTATAATTAACACAATTTAACATTGTATCTAAAACATGAATTAAAGAAAGGCTGAGAGAGTTTTTAACTCTCCTTTTGTGTGATAAAGTGGCAAAATATCTTTATGTTTCACAAAATTAACCTTTAAACAAGTCAGGCTCTAACTTTTATAAATACATTTATATTTGAAGTTCTTTATCTCAATGTAAAAAGTAACAAATTTTACACGTACCCCATTGATAGCAGGTCCTATAATAGAACATTAAATGATAGAAATAAATCCCCAATTAAAATTTACTCTTTATAAGTTTAAGATTACCATTACAGACACGTTTAATCTGGAGAATAGCACAGCTTGATAAATTCCCTGCTTTAAAAACTTGTATATCTGAAAAATATGAACACATTTAATATACAACTAGTGACCATTTCATAATTACCTTGACATTTGTATCTTACCAAATTTAGTTTTTAAAGAAAAATTTAGACTCTGTAACATAGTACAATACTTTGAACAGTTGTTTAACCATAATTGGATAAACCCCAATTTTTAAGACTAATTGTTCTAAAGAATAAAACTTAATAGACACAAAGTTAAGAGTAAATTAGTGTTTCTAAGAAATCCTTGCCATTTTACCATATAGATTAAGCTTTGGTTTATATCAACACATTAGTATTTCACCTTAGGAAAAACCTTTAATAGCTTTAGCTGTCTCACATACACACAACCAACTTAGTTACACACAGACTTGTTGAAACTTGCCCTTCACTTACACACAGACTTTTTTAGCATTTACTTAGACCCTCATGTATTTCATTATATAACACTTTCTTATCCAGAAAGATTTTCTTCTTCACTAAATATAGTTGTATTTTTAGAACCTTTTATTTTTTCTGTTTTATGTGTTGACCCCCTTTTGTTCACATTCTAAAACAACTCTTATGAAATTTCTGAATTTAGATAAATTACACCATTTTAACAAGATAAAATACTTTGTTGTTTATAGTACTCTAACTGAAACACAGTTGAAACCTTTAGAACCCTTTGTATATAGAATTGTACTTGTTAAGACATAACTCTTAGTAACCTTGTTTTTAGTCAAGATATTAGACAAGTGTCCTGACCAGTATTTGCTGTCTCTTTCCTGTTGAAGAAAAGTCCTAGAAACAATTGATATTAGACATTGTTTAACATCAACATTCCATTAGTTTGACCACCTAGAGACTTGCAAGTTATTTTTAAAGACATTTCACTTTTATTAGTTTACTCAATTTAAATTGAACCTTTTTAAATCACGTGAATAAAAGTATTTGGATCCATTTTTAAATTTTAATTTTAGGAGTGCTCAGTTTTGATACAGACAAAACATGACATTAGACAGCACAACATACACATAACACAAAATCAAAGGCCTTGTAATTTTATAGGTGAATCTCCATTGCAATGTAACAGATGTTCAAAAACTTTAGTTGAATAAAAAATAGAACTGATCAAAAAGAAAAAAAATCATTAACCTAGGTATGCACGATCAAAATTATGAGCTCAAAAATACAGCATTAAAGAAAAACAAAACAAAACAAGAATCCTGGAAAATGAGTTAATTCTGTGTAGCAGCCCAGAAGTTTAAAACAGACACCCTTTTTTCTTTCTTTTTTTCTTATCTTCAGGTTACCTCCCTTTCCCGCTGAGACCGCTGCAGCCTACATTCCAATGCAGGCTTCAGCAAGGCCAGGCAAGGGGGAGGGAGGATCACCCAGGACTTTTTAACCCTTTTTCTTCCTGGTTGAGAAATCAGGATAGGTTTGAATGCAGAAAATCACAAAACATTATTTCTTATTACTTTTGAGGAACGGAGCTGCTGAGCTCTCTGCCTAGGGGGAGGACTGCTTCAAGGACACGGGTGTTCCCTCCCTAGGTGGCCATGGAGCTGCGTGGAAGGGATCAGGAGGGGAGCCTTTTTCTGTCTCTTGTGATAGTTTCTCTTGATCCAACAAGCCCTTATCTAAAAACCAAGGGGCTTTGTCTTCTACAGTTTTTAAAAACTTCCTAGCTGAGGAAACCTCTAAAGGTGCTCCATTAGCCTTTAATAAAGCCTTTAATAGTCCTTCCATGTGAAGGAAGGCAGCGGCTAAGCCTGCATTTGTTAATGGGCCACCTATTTCTCTACAAGCTTTCATCCATGCCTCTATGTCTTTGCTTTTAAATGGATTAATAGCATTTCTGCATTCTCTTGTACATTGTTCATATACTAATTGTTTAATTAAAGGCATAGCTACATCAGCATCCCTGAAGATCTTTCCTGCTGCATCTACCATTCTAGCCACGAAATCTGAAAAAGCTTCTGTGGGGCCTTGGACAATTTTTGTTAAGTTACCTCGCACTTCTCCTTTGTTAGGAAGTGTTTTCCAGGCAGCAATGCAGATCTTATTAATTTGTTCATAAACCTCTAATGGAAAGCCTGTTTGCTGATTGGAAAATCTACCCTGCCCCAGAAGCATATCTACATCCCATGCAGGTTTGCCAATAGCTTGGTTGCGTGCAGCCTGTTCATTGGCCCCCTCTAACACGAAGGCTCTCCAGTCTAAATATTTACCTGGGGAAACACAAGCTTTCACTAAACTGGCCCAGTCCGAGGGGGTCATGCAGAATCTATTGAGCCCCTCTATTTGGGCGATAGTAAAAGCAGCATCCACACCATAAGTGCAGACAGATTCTGCTATATTCTTTATCGTTTTAAATTCTATGGGTTCCTGATATCTTCCCCCATCATTATCCTGGAATACAGGACAGGCAAACCCCAACTCTACATGGGCAGCCCTCCAAGCTGCAGAGTTAAAAGTTCTACCCATGCCTGGAACCCCTCCCACATATGGGGGAGGATCATAGGCTAGAACTGGCTTCTGTTCTTCCTCATAGTCCTTTTGTCTAAAATCTTTTTGCCTCTTAGTTCCCCCTTCTTTTATCTTCACCTTCCGTAAGTGCTGCGTTAGCTCCTTCACTTCCTCATCACTGTCTGATTCTGACTCCCCTGTATCTTCTGGTGTTCTAAGGGCTTTTAAATCTGGGTATAGTCTCCTCTTTGGAATAGCTCCATAAACCTGCTCTCCTGCACTATGTTTACTGGAAGTACTCATAGAATCCTCGGACTTCTCCTCATGTAGTTGTTCAAGAACTTCCTGTCCTTTATGAATAGCTTCCTGACATCTACCATCAAGAATACATCCTTTTATTAATTTCCATAGCGGTATCACCCCTTTCTCCAATTGTCCCTGCTCCTGAAGGAAATCCAAATCTTTTCCCAACTTATCCCAGCTGGCAGGAGACAGCAAACCATGGGGCTGCTTTATCAATTCTTACAAGGAATGTTTCTAAAGTACTGCATTTGACCTTGAGCTCTTTGGAGCGCAACAAAAATTCTAAAGACTGTACCAATAAACTAGATGGAGAATTGCCCATAATGAAAGCAGCGTTCAGAGCAAGCAGAATGAAAGCGAAAACAAAATATCTTTCTTTGTTGACCGACTATGCAAAGTCGGTTGTATTTATCTTTGTTGACCGACTATGCAAAGTCGGTTGTATTTATCTTTGTTGACCGACTATGCAAAGTCGGTTACCGCTCTCTCTTATCTATAGAGGAGCGCCACACTTACCTGTGGTATTCACCGGTGCACCCCCTGACCACTGAAAGTTCTGACTCCCGGGTTTCGGCACCACCTGTCGTGTCCCTCGCCCGCAAGAAAGCACGACACAGGAATCTTCCTTCAGCAATTTAATAAGGACCTTATTGTTATAAAACCATGGTTTTTTCTTCTTCCTCCTTTTGAGCCGAATTCACACACTTTTATACTCTTGCAATAG
Organism: Sciurus carolinensis; assembly: GCF_902686445.1. Taxonomy (NCBI): domain Eukaryota; kingdom Metazoa; phylum Chordata; class Mammalia; order Rodentia; family Sciuridae; genus Sciurus; species Sciurus carolinensis. The sequence goes on from NW_025920357.1 coordinate 49,208, forward strand.
CCAATCTACTCCTGCCACTTGGCTTATGTTCATAGGTGTTCCCACTTGCAACAGTTGGCTCAACCAAATATGGGCTTGTTTACCTAGAAAGCACTTCAGGAAACCATCGCCATCTTATCATGTTGGCGAGGCGGCTTGCCACATCAGTGAGTTTGAAAAGTGTCAATAGGAACTTCCCAAACTGAAATGCAAAGAAGAAAAAGAATTTTTCCTTCCCCTCTACTTCAATCTGAGTCCACAGGGTAGGCAATGTGACTGCTTAAACAATATGAGAGCCATGGTCAGGCTCTGTAGATTTGGGGTGGGCAGCTCATGCAATGAGGATTTCTACTGCTCTCCTCCAAGCAGGGATCAAGAAATCTGCTAAGCCTGGATTCAATTAAACTTGAACTATTTGGAAGCTACTGTGAATAAGTAACTAAATGTGGATTTGCATCGTATAGCCTCCACCATCGGATTCTTTAGTTTCAACAAGACCTCAAATAGGATAAAATTTTCTACTACCTTGCTTAGTCAGGCACCATTATTTGTTTTGAGTTTTTTTTTTTTTTTTTTTTTTTTTTGGTAAATTCTGTACTTTTGCTAGTGCTACAGCAAACAGAATCCCCTTATTCTTTCTCTAGTTTCAGTAGCCCAGGAAGTTGTCCTGTGAGTGAATTTGAGGAGTCATGCTCACTCTGATTGACTTGGTTGTCTGTTGAATAATAAGGGTGACTGCCACAGTAAAACAATGAGGAATTCATGTGAATGAGGTGGCCCAGGAAAGACTGAACCAGGGGTTGCCAGTTAGGTGTTTACAAACAACATGAAATGCCATGTTCAGGATTGACTGCTGATATGATGTTCCAGCTAGCTAAAACAGTAAAGTTTGGATTGCTATTACTGTTAATAAAATGCATCTTTACCAATTAGGTCTTATAAAATGCCAGGGAAAAGAGTTACCAATTTTTTTTTGCTCATATTTTTTATTTACATACATTATAGCTCTGTATTGATTCAAGTTACCATCTACATTGTATGTCCTCTCAATTCAGCCTACTGGACTCACTTAATACTTCTTTTAGGACAGGTCTGCTAGCAAGTTTTTTTCAGTTTCTGTTTATCTGTGATACCTTAATTTCTCTTTTGTTTTAAAATTGTAGTTTTGCTGGATATAAAACACTTGGGTTACATTCTTTCAGCACTTTGAATATGTAATCCCACTGTTTTCTTTTCTTTTTCATTTTTTTGGGTCTTTTTCTTTTTTTAATTTATTTTTATTGTAAAAAAATGGGATACATGTTGTTTCTGTTTGTACATGGAGTGGTAGCATACCATTTGCATATTCATACATTTATGTAGAGTAATAATGTTTGATTCATTCTGTTATTGTTTTCCTTCACCCCATCCCTCCCACCTCTCTTTTACCTCTATACAGTCCCTCCTTCCTCCATTGTTGCCCCCCTCCCACCCCGCATCATGTGTCATCATCCGCTTATCAGTGAGATCATTCGTCTTTTGGATTTTTGAGATTGGCTTATCTCACTTAGCATGATATTCTCCAATTTCATCCATTTGCCTGCAAATGCCATAATTTTATCATTCTTTATACCTGAGTAATATACCACCGTTTCTTTATCCATTCATCAATTGAAGGGCATCTAGGTTGGTTCCACAGTCTGGCTATTGTGAATTGAGCAGCTATGAACATTGATGTGGTGGTATCTCTGTAGTATGCTGATTTTAAGTCCTTTGGGTACAGACCAAGGAGTGGGATAGCTGGGTCAAATGGTGGTTCCATTCCAAGTTTTCTAAGGAATCTCCACACTGCTTTCTAGAGTGGCTGCACTAATTTGCAGCCCCACCAGCAATGTATGAGTGTACCTTTTTCCCCACATCCTCGCCAACACCTATTGTTGCTTGTATTCTTGATAATAGCCATTCTAATTGGGGTGAGAAGGAATCTTAGTGTAATTTTGATTTGCATTTCTCTTATTAGTAAAGATGGTGAACATTTTTTCATATGTTTGTTGATTGCTTGTAGATCTTCTTCTGTGAAGTGTCTATTCATATTCTTAGCCCATTTGTTGATTGGGTTATTTGTATTCTTGGTGTAGAGTTTTTGAGTTCTTTATATATTCTGGAAATTAGTGCTCTATCTGAAGTATGAGTGGCAAAGATATTCTCCCACTCTGTAGGCTCTCTCTTCACATTGCTGTAAGTTTCCTTTGCTGAGAGAAAGCTATTTAGTTTGAATCTATCCCAGTTATTGATTTTTGCTTTTATTTCTTGTGCTATGAGAGTCCTGTTAAGGAAGTCTGAACCTAAGCCAACAAGGTGAAGAATTGAACATACTTTTTCTTCTATAAGATGCAGGGTCTCTGGTCTGATTTCAAGGTCCTTGATCCATTGTGAGTTGATTTTTGTGCAGGGTGAGAGATAGGAGTTTAGTTTCATTCTGTTGAATATGGATTTACAGTTTTCCCAGCACCATTTGCTGAAGAGGCTATCTTTTCTCCATTGCATATTTTTGGCCCCTTTGTCTAATATGAGAAAATTGTATTTATTTGGGTTTGTGTCCATGTCCTCTATTCTGTACCAATGATCTACTTGTCTATTTTGGTGCCAATACCATGCTGTTTTTGTTAGTATTGCTTTGTAGTATAGTTGAAGTTCTGGTATTGCAATACTCTCTGTTTCATTCTTCCTGTTAAGGATTGCTTTAGCTATTCTGGGTTTCTTATTCTTCCAGATGAATTTCATGATTGCTTGCTCTACTTCTGTAAGGTACGTCATTGGGATTTTAATTGGAATTGCATTGAATCTGTATAGCACTTTTGGTAGTACGTCCATTTTGACAATATTAATTCTGCCTATCCAAGAACATGGGAGATCTTTCCATCTTCTAAGGTCTTCCTTAATTTCTTTCTTCAATGTTTTGTAGTTTTCATTGTAGAGATCTTTTACCTCTTTGGTTAGATTTATTCCCAAGTATTTTATTGTTTTTGAGGTTATTGCAAATGGGCTTGTTTTCCTCATTTCCCTTTTAGCTATTTTGTTGCTTGCATATAAAAATCCTTTAGATTTATGTGTGTTTTTATAGCCTGCTATTTTGCTGAATTCATTGATGAGGTCTAGAAGTTTTCTGGAGGAGGTTTTTGGATCCTCTAAATATAGTATCATGTCATCCGCAAATAACGACAGCATAAGTTCCTCTTTTCTTATTCGTATCCCTTTAATTTCTTTAGTCTGCCTAATTGCTCTGGCTAGAGCTTCGAGGACAATGTTGAATAGAAGTGTTGAAAGAGGACATCCCTGTCTCGTTCCCATTTTTAAAGGGAATGGTTTCAGTTTTTCTCCATTAAGAATGATGTTGGCCATGGGCTTAGCATAAATAGCCTTTACAATGTTCAGGTATGTTCCTACTATCCCTATTTTTTCTAGTGTTTTGAGCATGAAGGGGTGTTGTATTTTGTTGAACGCTTTTTCTGCATCAATTGAAATGACCATATGATCCTTATCCTTAAGTCTATTGACATGATGGATTACGTTTATTGATTTACGAATGTTGACCCATCCTTGCATTCCAGGGATGAACCCCACTTGATCATGGTGCATGATTTTCTTAATATGTTTTTGGATACGATTTGCCAATATTTTGTTAAGGATCTTTGCATCTATATTCATCAAGAATATTGGTCTAAAATTTTCTTTCCTTGATGTGTCTTTTCCTGGTTTGGATATGAGCGTGATATTAGCTTCATAGAATGAGTTCAGTAGGGTACCCTCCTTTTCTATTTCATGGTATACTTTAAGAAGTATTGGAATGAGTTCTTCTTTGAAGGTCTTGTAGAACTCAGCTGAGAATCTGTCTGGTCCTGGGCTTCTCTTGGATGGTAGATTTTTAATGGCTTCTTCTATTTCATTGCTTGATATTGATCTGTCCATTTATTTTTTATTTTTTTCATCTCTTTAAGTTGTGTATGTCCTCCTGGTTCAGTTTGGGAGGAGCATATGTCTCTAGAAATTTGTCAGTGTCTTCGGTAGTTTCTATTTTGTTGGAATACAGATTTTCAAAGTAACTTCTCATTATGTTCTGTATCTCAGTGGTGTCAGTCATGATATTTCCTTTTGCATCATGTATTTTAGTAATTTGAGTCTTCTCTCTCCTTTCCTTTGTTAGTGTGACTAAGGGTTTCTCTATTTTCTTTACTTTCTCAAAGAACCAACTTTTTGTTTTGTCAAGTTTTTGAATAGTTTCTTTTGTTTCAATTTCATTGATTTCAGCTCTGATTTTAATTATTTCCTGTCTTCAACTACTTTTGCTGTTATTCCTTTCTTCTTTTTCTAGGGCTTTGAGCTGTTATGTTAGGTCATTTAGTTGTTGACTTTTCATTCTTTTCTGGAATGCCCTCCATGCAATGAATTTTCTTCTTAGTACCGATTTCATAGTGTCCCAGAGATTTTGATATGTTGTATTGTCGTTCTCATTGACCTCTAAGAACTTTTTAATCTTCTCCCTGATGTTTTTTGTTATCCATGATTCATTCAATAGCATATTATTTAGTCTCCAGGTGTTGGAGCAATTTCTCTTTTTTATTTTGTCATTGATTTCTACTCTCGGTCCATTATGATCTGATAGAACACAAGGCAGTATCTCTATTTTTTTGCATTTCCTAAGGGCTGCTTTGTGGCATAACATATGGTCTATTTTCAAGAAGGTTCCATGGACTGCTGAGAAGAAAGTGAATCTGCTCGTTGATGGATGGAATATTCTACATATGTCTATTAAGTCTAGGTTATTGATTGTGTTATTGAGTTCTATGGTTTCTTTGGTTGGATTTTGTTTGGAAGATCTATTTAATGGTGACAGTGGTGCATTAAAGTCACCCAGAATTATTGTGTTGTGGTCTATGTGATTCCTGAAATTGAGAAGGATTTTTTTGATGTACAGGGATGCACCATTGTTTGGGGCATAAATATTTAGTATCATTATGTCTTCCTGATTTATGGTTCCCTTAAGCAGTATGAAATGTCCTTCTTTATCCCTTCTGACTAACTTTGGCTTGAAGTCCACTTTATCTGATATAAGGATGGAAACCCCTGCTTTTTTACTGAGTCCATGTGCATGGTAGGTTTTTTTCCCATCCTTTCACCTTTAGTCTGTGGATGTCTTTTTCTATGAGATGAGTCTCTTGCAGGCAGCATATTGTTGGGTCTTTCTTTTTAATCCATTCTGCCAGTCTATGTCTTTTGATTGATGAGTTTAGGCCATTAACATTCAGGGTTATTGTTGAGATATGATTTGTATTCCCAGTCATTTGGTTTATTTTTGGTTTTTAAGTTGACTTGGTTTCTCCTTTGAGTGGTTTTTCTCTAAGGTAGTTCCTCCCTTTGCTGACCTACATTGTTGTTTTTCATTTCCTCCTCATGGAATATTTTGTTGAGAACATTCTATAGTGCAGGCTTTCTATTTGTAAATTCTTTTAACTTTTGTTTATCATGGAAGGATTTTATTTCATCTTCATATCTGAAGGTTAGTTTTCCTGGGTATGGGATTCTTGGTTGGCAACCATGTTCTTTCAGAGCTTGAAATATGTTGGTCCAGGCCCTTCTAGCTTTTAGAGTCTGGGTTGAGAAGTTGGCTGCTATCCATATGGGTCTCCCCCTATATGTAATCTGATGCTTTTCTCTCATGGATGACAAAATCCTATCTTTATTTGGAGTGTTAGGCATTTTCATTATAATGTGCCTTGGTGTGGATCTGTTGTGATTCTGTGTATTTGGTGTTCTGTAAGCCTCTTGTATTTGATTTTCCATTTCATTCTTCAGGTTTGGAAAATTTTCTGATATTATTTTATTGAATAGGTTGTTCATTCCTTTGGTTTGTATCTCTGTGCCTTCCTCAATCCCAATAATTCTTAATTTTGGTCTTTTCATGGTGTTCCACAGTTCTTGGAGATTCTGTTCATGATTTCTTACCATCTTGTCTGTTTGGGCAACTTTATTTTCAAGATTAAATATTTTGTCTTCATTGTCTGAGGTTCTGTCTTCCAAGTGGTCTAGTCTTTTGGTGATACTTTCCATTGAGATTTTTATTTGGTTTATTGTCTCCTTCATTTCAAGGATTTCCATTGTTTTTTTTTTTTTTGAGAATCTCTCTCTTTGTTGAAATGATTATTTGCTTCCTGCAGATGCTCTTTCAGCTTATTGGTATTATCATTCATTGCCTGCATTTGCTCTCTTATCTCATCCTTTGCTTCGTGAATCATCTTAATCATGTATAATCTGAAGTCCTTTTCTGACATTTTTTCTAACATACTGTCATTGAATTCTATTAATATAGAATCTAGATTTGTTTGGATCATTTTCTTTCCTTGTTTTTTTCAAGTTGTTCATGTATCTTTCCCTCTAGCAGTGCAGATCTGGGGTATTGCAGATTTCCCCCATAGGCTTATATTGGCCCTATAGTTTTCCAAAACCCTTTCTTTAAGGGGAGATCAATATTAGCAGTGCCCAAATCAGACACTATGCAATCCTAGACCAAATAGCCCCTATGGGGACAATAACACAATTGTCATAGTAAACAAAATGTGTTCAAATATAATCTTTGGTAAAACAAACATCTTTGCAATAAGGTCTGCGGTTTCTAATGGAGAACAAAGAGGATGCAGAGGGATGTAGAATGTGACTGTTAATGGAATAAGAAAAGAATATACAGAAGTTCTAGAAAATTGAAAGTGTGAGAGTGTAATCAAAATGTATCGAATGTTAGCATGCAAAAAAGGGAGAAAGAGACTCTGAGGGAACAGGTAAACAAAAGGAAAAGAGAGCAAGGAAAGTAAAGAAATAAAAATTTATTTTTTTAATAAGGAGAAAAAAGAAAATCTACTGTATAACAGTCATATACTAATGAAACCTCCCAATGTTCAGTAGCCTGATGCATGAGAGGTACCTGACAATGAGCATCCAGCCTCCAGCAGGTGTCACAGGATGGGATTTGCCCCACCCAAGGATCTGAGCTATGGCTTCCAGGATTATCCAAGATGGCCACTCTGGCTTCCAAATGTGTTGGCAAATGGGGAGCTGCAGCTCAGGGGTGGACATGGTTAGCTGGAGGTCCATGAGATGGGATGCGGTTGGTCCGGCAGGGGTCCTGGAGGTCTGGTGTGTTTGGTGTGGTTGTGGGATCCTGGAGGCTGGGTGCAATCAGTCGGTCTGGGGTCCTGGTGATAGGGCGTGGTCAGTTGGTCTGGGGGTCCTGGTGGCATGGAGCAGTCAGTCGATGTGAGGGCCCCAGAGGCAGGGAGTGATCGGTTAGGCTGAGGGATCCTGGAGACGGGGCTCAGTCAGTCTGGTCAGGAGTCCTACAAGGCCTGGCTATTGTCTCAAAATGGCGGCAGTCAGATGTAATCAAATCTGCAAGTATGGTAACAGTGAACTTCCAGGGCAACAGCAGGCAGCTGGTGCTCCACTGGTGGTCGGCGATCAGTTTGCTGACTGTTGTCGGATGATCAGGAGGTGAACCTCCTCTTTTTCTTTTTTTAGTTGTAGGTAGACATAACTTTATTTATTTTTTTATGTTGTGCTGAGGATTGAACCCAGTGCCTGACATATGCTAGGCAAGCATTGTGTCACTGAGCCACAACCTCAGCCCTATCCCAGTTATCTGACTCTGATTTCTGTAAGGGCTTTGCCATTAATTCTTTCAAAAATTTGTTTAAGTTGTTGATGGATAATTATTTTATTTATTTATATGTGGTTCTGAGAATCAAACCCAATGCCTCACACATGCTAGGCAAGCACTCTACCACTGAGCTACATGCCTAGCCCTTCTATTAATCTTACTGAGCATCCCTTGTAAGGAATAAGCTTTCTACTTTCAAGAAAGTTCTCTTAATATTTAACTTTTGATAGTTTATCTGTGATGAATTTAAGTGTGTATGTTTTTTATGGTATCCATATTGGAGTTCATAAAGACTTTTTGGATGTTTTTGAACATTACTCAAATGCTCTATCCTTCCTTCCTCTTCTGAGTTTCCCATTATGCATACAGTGGTATGCTTGATGATTATCATGTAGGTCTTTGAACCTTGTTGAGTTTTCCTCACTTGTTTTCTCTTTAGAGTTCTCAGACTAGATAATCTCAATTCAATTATCTGTAGCTTATTTATTTCTTTTTTTATTTTTTTAATTGTAAACAAATGGGATACATGTTGTTTCTCTGTTTGAACATGGAGTAAAGGCATACCATTTGTGTAATCATAAATTTACATAGGGTAATGTTGGTTGATTCATTCTGTTATTTTTTCCCTTCCCCCCAACCCTAACCCTAACCCTAACCCTAAACCTTCCCCCCAACGCTCCCACCCCTCTTTTCCCTCTATACAGTCCTTCCTTCCTCCATTTTTGCTCCCCTCCCTAACCCTAACTCTAACCCTAAAACTAACCCTCCCATGCCCCATTATGTTCATCATCCACTTATTAGCGAGATCATTCTTCCTTTGGTTTTTTGAGATTGGCTTAACTCACTTAGCATGATATTCTCCAATTTCATCCATTTGCCTGCAAATGCCATAACTTTATCATTCTTTATGTCTGAGTAGTATTCCATTGTATATAAATATATATACCACAGATTCTTCATCCATTCATCAATTGAAGGGCATCTAGGTTGGTTCCACAGTCTGGCTATTGTGAATTGAGCAGCTATGAACATTGATGTGGTGGTATCTCTGTAGTATGCTGATTTTAAGTCCTTTGGGTATAGGCCAAGGAGTGGGACAGCTGGGTCAAATGGTGGTTCCATTCCAAGTTTTCTAAGGAATCTCCATACTGCTTTCCAGAGTGGCTGCACTAATTTGCAGCCCCACCAGCAATGTATGAGTGTACCTTTTTCCCCACATCCTCGCCAACACCTGTTGTTGCTTGTATTCTTTATAATTGCCATTCTGATTGGGGTGAGAAGGAATATTAGGGTGGTTTTGATTTGCATTTCTCTTATTAGTAAAGATGGTGAATATTTTTCCATGTTTGTTGATTGCTTGTAGGTCTTCTTCTGTGAAGTGTCTGTTCATTTCCTTAGCCCATTTGTCAATTGGGTTATTTGTATTCTTGGTGTAGAGTTTTTTGAGTTCTTTATAGATTCTGGAGATTAGTGCTCTATCTGAAGTATGATTGGCAAAGATTTTCTCCCACTCTGTAGGCTCTTTCTTCACATTGCTGATAGTTTCCTTTGCTGAGAGAAAGCTTTTTAGTTTGAATCTATCCCAGTTATTGATTCTTGGTTTTATTTCTTGTGCTATGGGAGTCCTGTTGAGGAAGTCTGGTCCTAAGCCGACATGTTGAAGATCTGGACCTACTTTTTCTTCTATAAGATGCAAGGTCTCTGGTCTGATTCTGAGGTCCTTAATGCATTTTGAATTTAGTTTCATGAATGGTGAGAGATATGGGTTTAGTTTCATTCTGTTACATATGAATTTCCAATTTTCTCAGCACCATTTGTTGAAGAGGCTATCTTTTCTCCATTGCATATTTTTGGCACTTTTGTCTAGTTTTAGAAAATTGTATTTATTTGGGTTTGTGTCTGTGTCCTCTATTCTGTACCATTGATCTACCTGTCTATTTTGGAACCAATACCATGCCGTTTTTGTTACTATAGCTTTGTAGTATAGTTGAAGTTCTGGTATTGCAATACCCCCAGCTTCAATTTTCTGTGAAGGATTGCTTTAGCTATTCTGGGTTTCTTATTCTTCCAGATGAATTTCATGATTGCTTGTTCTATTTCTGTAAGGTATGTCATTGGGATATTAATTGGAATTGCATTGAATCTGTATAGCACTTTTGGTAGTATGTCCATTTTGACAATATTAATTCTTCCTATCCAAGAACATGGGAGATCTTTCCATCTTCTAAGGTTTTCTTTAATTTCTTTCCTTAGTGTTCTGTAGTTCTCATTGTAGAGGTCTTTCACCTCTTTGGTTAGATTGATTCCCAAGTATTTTATTTTTTTTGAAACTATTGTGAATGGGGTAGTTTTCCTAACTTCTCTTTCTGAAGATTCATCACTTACGTATAAAAATGCATTAGATTTATGAGCATTGATCTTATATCCTGCTCTATTACTGAATTCACTTATGAGTTCTAAAATTTTCTGGTGGAATTTCCTGTTTCCTCTAAGTATATAATCATATCATCAGCAAATAGGGATAGTTTGAGTTCTTCTTTTACTATTCGTATCCCTTTAATTTCTTTGGTCTGCCTAATTGCTCTGGCTAGAGTTTCAAGGATGATATTGAATAGGAGTGGTGAAAGAGGACATCCCTGCCTTGTTCCAGATTTTAGGGGGAATGCTTTCAGTTTTTCAGCATTTAGAATGATATTAGCCATGGGTTTAGCGTAGATGGCCTTTACAATGTTAAGGAATGTTTTCTTTATCCCTATTTTTTCTAGTGTTTTGAGCATGAAGGGGTGCTGTATTTTATCAAATGCTTAAACTCAAAGCTGAAATCAATGAAATTGAAACAAAAGGAACAATACAAAAAATTGACAAAATAAATAGTTGGTTCTTGGAAAAATTAAACAAAATTGATAAACCCTTGGCCACACTAACAAAGAGAAGATGAAAGAAAACCCAAATCAACAAAATTCAGATTTAACAAAGAAATATCACATCAGATAAGATTGAATTTCAAAACATAATTGGAAGCTATTTTGAAAATCTGTACTCCAACAAAAGAGAAAATTTTGAAGATAACAACAAGTTTCTAGAGACATATGAATTGCCTAAACTAAACGAGGAGGACATACACAATTTAAATAGACCAATTTCAAGTAATGAAATAGAAGAAGTCATCAAAAGCCTACCAACAAAGAAATATCCAGGACCTGATAGGTTCTCAGACAAGTTCTACAAAACCTTTAAAGAAGAGCTCAATCCAATACTTTGCAAAGTATTCCATGAAATAGAAGAGGAGTGAACTCTCCCAAAGTCATTCTATGAAGCCAATATCACCCTGATACCTAAATTAGACAGAGAAACATCGAGGAAAGAAAATTTTAGACCAATATCCTTAATGAACATCGACGCAAAAATTCTCAACAAAATTTTAGCAAATCACATACAAAAACATATTAATATATAGTGCACCATGATCAAGTGGGTTTCATCCCAGGGATGCAAGGTTGGTTCAACATCAGAAAATCAATAAATGTAATTCAGCATATCAGCAGACTTAAAGTTAAGAATCACATGATTATTTCAATAGATGCAGAAAAGGCATTTGATAAAATCCAGCACCACTTCATGTAGCTTATTTATTTCTTTTGCCAGTCAAATCTGCTGTTGACCCTTCCAGTGAATTTTATTTAAAGTAGACTTTACTTTCTGGAGCAGATTTAGGTTTATAGGAAGGTACCAGAGATATCCATGTATCTCCTGCCCTCAACATAGGCATGTTCTCCCTCATTAACACCCTGTACCATGGGGCCATATGTGTTAAAATAATAAAACCTGTATTCATGAATCACCAAACAAAGTTTATCATTTACATTAGGTTTCCCTCCTGTCTTGTACTTTCTATGAGTTTGGACAAATACTTAATGATTGATGTGTACACCATTATAGTGTCCTACCTCTCTCTACCATTTCAAAAGTGACAAATTGACCCATTTGTCTTAATCATCCTTCTTTAGCCCTTGTTATTTTTCTTGAATCTGGTCTATCTGGTAAAAAGATTAACTCTATCTTTTTTTTGTGTTTAAGTATATGTATTTGTGTGGTATAATCTTTTTTTTAACCACCTATATCATAATGATTTTCTTTGAACTGAATTTTGGCAATTTCTTTAAAAACCTAATTGGATATTTTTTTTATTGGTGTTTAAACAATTTACATTTTATTTAATGCAATTGTCATGTTTAGACTTCTATCATTTTCGATTTAGTTGCATGTATCCCTTTTATTTTTTTTTAATTAGTTTTCATTTTTTAAAAAAAATTATTTCAATATTCTTCAGAATTCTTTTAAATTTTATTTTTGTACCATTGTTGTGGTACTAGGGATTGAAAAAAATAGCTTTGTGTGGGCTAGGCAAGGGCTCTATCACAGAAGTATATCACTGTTGCTTTTTAAACTTTTATTTTGAGACAGGGTCCTGCTAAGTCACCCAGGCAATCCTACCTTAGATTCCTGCATCATTTGGGGATTACAGGTGTGTAACACCATACCCAGTTGGCAATTAACTGTTGTGTATTCAGTTTTTAACCTATTATCTTGTTATTGCTTAGCAGTTCCTGGAAATTTTGTATTTGTGTTTTCTATTTTTACATTTATAATCATAACATCAGTAAACATTGACAGTTTACTTTTTCTTTCATATATATATAAATATATATATATATAAATATATATATATATTGTGCTGGGGATCAAACCCAGCCAATCTTTGTATCTTTATACCTTTTATTTCAATGTGTCTTGTGAATTTCTAATATATCTTTTGATATGAGGGAACATTCATACCTTGCTATTGATCTTAATAAGAAAGTTAGTTTCTCACTGTTAAATATCATGTTAACTGCAATTCTTTTGGTAGATGTTCTTTATTGAATTTAATAAGTTCCTTATTCCTAGCTTATGGAGAGTTTTTATTATGGTGTTGGATATGGGCAAATGATTTTTCTGCAACTCTTAACTTGAACTTAGGATTATTATTTCAGCTGTTTTATGAGTAATTTACTGCAATCAGTTTTCACATGTTCTACCATCCTTCCATCATTGGAGTAAATCTTACTTGGTTGTGGTATATACTTTTTTATATATTGATTTTTTCTCCCATATTTTTAAAAATTGGTGAATTATAGTTTGTAAATGATGGGATTTGTTGTTATATATTCATAGATGCATATAATATATTAATGAAATTTGGCCAAAATCACTCTCCATCAAACCCCACCCCCCACCTCTCACTCCTTGATATCTTTTCTCTACTGACTTCTCTTTGATTTTTAGATTTCCCCACCTCCACTCTCTCTCTTTCTTTCTTTCTTTCTTTCTTTCTTTCTTTCTTCTCTAGTTTCTGCATGTGAGAGAGATTCATGATCCTTAACCTTCTGAGTTTGCCTTATTTCACCTAATATAAGAGTCTCCAGTTCCATTCTTTTGAATAAATACTGAGGTGTGGTATAACTAGGTCATGTGGTGGTTCCATGCCTAGTCTTCTAAGGAAAATTTATACTGATTTCCACAGTGGTTGTACTAATTTTCAGTCCCACCAACAGTGTAAAAATGTTCCTTTTCTCTACATCCTCTCCAGCATTTATTATTATTTTGTTCTTGATGACTGCTATTCTGACTGTTGTGCATGAAATCTCAGTGTAGTTTTGATTTGCATTTACAAAATTGCTAATGATGTTGAACCTTATTTCTTATATTTGTTGGCCATTTATATTTCTTTTTTTGAGAAGTGTCCTTAATTTATTTTCCCATTTATTAAAAGATTATTTTGTTTTTGGGTGTAAATTTTTGGTGTAAGAGTATTGTTTTGTATTCTTTAGTGTAAAATCCTTAAATATTCTAGATATTAATTATCAGAAGAGTAGCCAGCAAAGATTTTCATCCATTCTGTAGGTTCTCTTTTCACATTCCTAATTGTTTTCTTTGCTGGGCAGAAGCCTTTTAATTTGATGTCCTATTTATTAATTCTTGGCATTATTTCCTGAGTTTTTGGGGTCCTATTGAGAAAGGTCATTGCCTGTGCCTATAAGCTGTAGTGTTGACTGTGTTTCATTCGAGGAGTTGCATAGTTTCTTGAACTCACAGCCTTTTTAACATATGTCATACCACTAGCTACACATCCCTACCCTGATTTGGTTGAGGATTTTGTTGTTGGATTTTTTTTTTCTCTTGAGAGAAACTGATCTAGTTTTCCTTTGTTTTAATATCTGACTTGGGTATTAGGGTGATGCTTTCCTCAAAGGATGAGTTAGGAAGCATTCAGTCTGCCTCTGCTTCTGCTTGTGTTTCTTTTTCTTTCTTTTTTTTTTTTTTTTTTTTTTTGCAGTGCTGGGGATTGATCCCAGGGCCTTGTGCTTCCGAGGCAGGCACTCCAACTGAGTTATATCCCCAGCCCTACTTCTGTTTCTTGATAGACATTGTAGAAATTGGTACTTCTTGATTGCATATTTAATAGAACTCACCAGTGAAACCATCTGAATCTGATGTTTTCTTTTTGGAAGCTACTGTTAATTCACTGTCTTTAACATACATGTACAGATCTATTAGGTTATTTCTCCTTGTATGCATTTTGGTAGATTGTATCATTTAAAGAATCAATCTATATCAAATTTGCAAACATAGTGTTGTGCATGATATTCTTATTTTTACTGTTAATGTCTGTGAGATCCTGTTTTGAGTACTGTTTCATTTGTGATGTGATTTGTGACTCCTCTTTTCATGGTTAGCATGGTGACAGGTTTATCAACTTTTATTGTTCTTAACAAAGAAGATTTGGGTTTTGATTTTTTTATCTGTTGATTTCCCATTTCATTGATTTGTCTTTTTAAAATTTTTATATTTTATACTTGTAGATGAACAGAATGCCTTTATATTATTTTGTTTTATTATTTTTATGTGGTGCTAAGGATTGAACCCACTACTTCACACATGCTGAGCAAGTACTCCGCTACTGAGCCCCAGCCCCATTTCATTGGTTTCTCACCTTTTAGTTCTGTCTACTTTGTATAGATTTAGTTTGCTCTTCTTTCTCTAGTTTCTCAAGGTAGAAGATTAGATTTTTATTTTAGATCTCTTAAAATTGATGCATTTGTTGCTCTAAATGCTCCACATCCTTGCTTTCATGGCACCTCTCCAATTTTGATAAGTTGTACTTTTATTATTTTTATTTGGCTTTTAATTTTTTACAGACTGCATTTTGATTCATTATACACAAATGGGGTATATAATTTTGTTTCTATGATTGTACACAATACAGATTCGTACCATTCGTGTAATCATACATGTACATGATGCTTGTCTCATTCCACCATTTTTCATACCCACTCCCTCTCATTTTCTTCTACATATTCTAAAGTTCCCCAATTATTCTCTCATTCCCCACCCCCACCCCCATTATATATCATCCTCCACTTATCAGGGAAAACATTCGGCCTTTGGTTTTGTGGGATTGGCTTATTTCACTTAGCATGATATTCTCCAGTTCCATCCATTTATTTGCAAATGCCATAATATTATTCTTCTTTATGGCTGAATAGTATTCCATTATGTATATATACCAGAATTTCTTTATTCATTCACTTGTTGAAGGGCATCTATGTTGTTTCCACAATCTAGCTATTGTTAACTGAGCTGCTATGAACATTGATGTGACTGTGTTACTGTAGTTTGCTGATTTTAGGTCCTTAGGGTATAAACCGAGGAGTGGGAAAACTGGGTCAAAAGGTGGGTCCATTCCAAGTTTTCTTAGGGTTCTCCATACTGCTTTCCAGAGTGGCTGCACCAATTTGCAACTCCACCAGCAATGTAAAAGTGTGCCTTTTACATCCATGCCAACATCTATTATTGTTTGTGTTCTTGATAAAAACCATTCTAATTGGAGTAGGAGGAAATCTTAGAGTTTTTTTAATTTGCATTTCTCTAATTACTAGAGATGTTGAACACTTTTTCATATATTTATTCATGGTCTGTGTGTCTTCTCCTGTAAAGTGTCTGTCCAGATTCTTGGCCCATTTATTGATAGGGTTCTTTGTATTTTTGTTGTAAAGTTTTGTAAGTCTTTATAACTTTTGGAGATAAGTGCTCTATCTGAAGTGCATGTGGAAAAGATTTTCTCCCACTCTGTAGGCTCTCTCTTCACATTCTTGATTGTATCCTTTGCTGAGAAAAAGCTTTTTAGTTTGAGTCCATACCATTTATTGATTTTTGCTTTGATTTTCTGTGCTTTGGGAGGCTTGTTAAGGAAGTCTGATCCTAAGCCAACATGAAGAACATTCGGGCTATCTTTATCTTCTATTTGATGCAGCCTCTCTGGTCTAATTCCTAAGTCCTTGATCCATTTTGAGTTGAGTTCAGTGCAGGGTGAGAGATAGAGGTTTAATTTTATTTTACTGCATATGGATTTATAGTTTTGCCGCAAGAGGTTCTCCAGTACAATGCCAGCCTCCCTAAATTTGGGACGGAATAGGCAAATTAGTGAGATTTTACTTGTAAGTATAAATACACAAAGGGAAGAGGTGATGGCTCAAGGGGATATGTGACCCTAGGCCAAACATGTGGTAGCAGATAAAAAAGAAGCCTCAACAATTTAGAAACTTCCTGAGGTCCTCTTGAATGCACTCCTTTCAGCAATCATTGAACTAAGATTAGTTTTCAGAGAGTCACTTCCATTGAGCGTTCTATCATTCACTTCTATCCAAAACCTTGCTACACTGGTTTAGCTCCTTCTCAAAGAAATGCCTAAGTTTGTTAACATTGTTCCTATGAAATGACAGCAAATCACAAGACAAGTGTAACAGGTTGACTTCCAGCCAGTTGAGATTGAAGGGCGTGGAGATTCCAGGCTCTTTCAGGAGAGGGCACTTGGTTTTTCTTCCCAGGGGCTGCTTCTAGGCCTTGGGAGCCTTGGGTACGTATGAGTGCATGCTGTGAAATCCTGTCCACTCTACAGATCCCTGGTGATGTCATAGAAAGGCAGTCTGACTGCAGCATGGTGACATGGTGCCCATGGACACCAGAAACACTTTTGGTCCCTGGCTCAGTTGTGGTATTAGGAGGGAAGACCAAGGTAGGCAGCCCCAGGGGCCTGTTGTTCTCAACAAATCCAATCCTGACTTCTTCACCCACTGGAAGGGGAGAGGGTGTTTTGGGGGTGCAGCATATCTGACCCGAGTGTTCCAGCTCCTTCCTGGACAAGGAACCCCTCTGAAAACTGACAGCCTGCACTACACTTGAGGCCTGCTAGGGAGCAGTATCCTTATTCAACCTGCCCCAGGCATGCTGGCCATTTGGTGACACCTATTCTTCTACAGGTTGTTGGTCTCCACCAGGTCTAGTGGACAGGGAAATCAAAGAAGCATGTTCAATTTCTCACTCAAGAATAACCCAGCAAGGCACTGGACCTAGTGACACTGACCTTGCACACAGCTCCTCCAATCCTCAACTCACCCACTGTACTGCTTAGTCAGGGAAATAACCTAGGGTCCTCACAGCCATGTGCAGTGATGGCTGGTGACAGTTTTGGACATAAGGCTGGGGTGCCTACCCTGCAGTTCAGTGGGTTAGGTGATGATTGAAGTGGAAAACATCACAAAACTCTTGCAGGATGCTCCTTCTTTTCTACAATGACTGAACAGGTGACAGCTCAAACCTGTGATGTTGAACTTCTATTCTAAGTGGAAGTGGGTGCCTGCTGTCCTCCCTAGAGAGGAGAGAAGGAATTGAGTCATTTAGCATGTGTGATGGAGGCCAGGAGGAAGCTAGCCAAAAAAGTAGAGCTGTTCTGTGCACACTCTATATGCCAGGCACCACTACTTCCCTGCAATTAGCTCACCCCCAGAAATTTTCTTGGCCTGAGTTTCCAATGATCCTTTCAACTTACCTTTAAATGCACATATATCTGGAAAATCTGCCTTGGCATAAGGGTTCATCCTCCTGAACTGACTCATACCTCTCAGGCACAAGTCCTCTGTAATGATGTCCAGGGTCTTTATAGCAGGCCATGGAGGATGTAGACTACAGGATAGTGTCACACCCTGGTGCAAAGATGCTCTAAGAAAATGAATGTGATGGATGAAACAAGTGCTTGACAATGATGTGAGAAGCACAGTTCTGCAGTGCATAATATCATTTTGACCCATGCCTCATGCTGCAAATCAGAACTGTACAAATTTAAAAGCTGAGTATTGAAAAATGGAAGTGCTATGGACTTTTCTGTAGGGCAAGAACTGCAGAAAGCTGTTGGAATTCAAAAGATAAATTCAGTGAACATATACTAATTTTTCTTTCATTGCTAATGGTCTGCAAAAATAAACCAATGGACGTGAATGCCTTTGCAAATTCATGACTCTCTCCTGTTGTTTGAATTGGACAGCAGATTAAAATTATGCTGATTTTACTTGTCCAACACATGACCAATGAGGAAAGACTTTTCTTCTACCATACCAGTAGCACCAAAACACCAAAATTTACACAAGTATAGAATTGGAAAGCCAACTCTAAGTGATAGCTATCAAAGTAAATAGTTCTCCTCATCAGAATTTAAAACATAATAAATCTCTACTAAAATGGAAAAATGTAGACCTGATATGGCTGAAACCTGAATTTAAAAAAAACAGAAAATTTTACAGAAAACTAAAGTTGGCTATGAGAGTTATTGTCCAGGAACAACAGATTCTAAAACATTCAAAAAATACAAAATATTTTTTTCTTTTCAATGGTTATATGCACCACAGAAATGCTGCATGCCTAATATCCCTGATTTCCTTCTTTAAATGTGAACTTTCCAAGTAGATGTTCTTGAGTGATGCATACTCTTGAAAAACCAATCCAAAATTTACATAAACTATGGGCAATTTGGGAACACTGTCCCCTAAACCCAATTCTACACAGCATGGCCTCAGAATATCCATAAAAATTCATTCTACTGTCATATACAACTAATTTTAAATAAAAATAAAAATATACTAAAAATTAGCAAAAACACTATAAAAATGCTTCATTAGAGTTGTGACTGAACCTACAATAAAACAGGAAAGCAGTTTTTAAATATCCATCGTGACTCCTGAGTGACATCAGAAGAAACTAAGATTTTTATTCAGCACAGACTCACTCAATTCCTTTAAGGAAAATAATATATTCCCAAAGCAAAGTAAAACACAGTGAGAAAACATAGTGCCAAGAACAGCTCTCTTTTGTCATCACCTCTAGGTTTCCCAGCTGACCTTTAGGTTGACTTCCATTACTTCCAGGTTTACCATTTCTCTCAGTGGGTGTTATACTCCTGTTTTTATTTTGTATAGGCATGTTCGTGTCCTGGGGATGCCATAGCATTTGCAGATGGGTCTGATCACACTTCAGGGAATGGTTGAAGAGCAGAAGGACAGCTGGAACTTGCTGAACATTAGGAGATACTGTTCCTCTTTTTTATCCAAGATCTTGACCAATTGAGTGAAAATGAGGCTTTTCTTGCCTGGGAAAACCACCCAGTTATCTTTAAGTCACTTTCCATGATGTCGACATATCCATAATTTTCCTCAGTATCCACCTCAGCAGTGGCATGAAGAATCACTTCAGCTAAGAGTCTCTGCTTCTCTATTTCCATCTTCCACTCAGGGTAAGAAATATCAAGTAAGGGGCTGTGCATGGACTGTGTAAAATCCTCTCTGTGACTGACCCACTCTCCCAGAGCAGGGGCAGGACTGGGATGTGAGGGCTTCTATTGCATCTTGAAGACAAATCCATTATTTTCTTTGTCCTTCCCAGGACTGCTGGCAGCCTGGCCACCTGCCTCATTCTCCCTATAGCTGTCCAGTGCCTGGGAGTTGGGGATGTTCCATAGCACAGGGAGTTGGTGATGGACAGTAGCTATGGTTCACAGCAACTGAACCAGTAATGTCTGGAAATGTCTGATGGCTGTTCATTTCAAATAACCCACCTGGCTTCATAGGTGGCCTGCTCAAAAGTCTATTATGCCATGTTGGGATCCAGAAGGCTAGGGAATCCATGCAAGCAACAGCATCAGAAAATTCAGAGAACATTGCTGATAGGGAAGATTCAGATGCCTGCTTCCATAGTCATATTCCTGTCAGCAACAGCAAATGTGCAGTTTCCCTTATGTGACTCTTTGGGGTCTTACTGCAGAGCCCAGCAAAATTGTGCATGGTGTGGGTCAGAGTGCTGACCATAGAGGAAGAGGCTGTGTGCTCCAGTATGCCAGGAGGCCACAAGTTCCTAGCCAGAAGTCTGGGAGATGGCCTGGACCCTGGGTGCCACTGCATATTTCAGCAGGACATCTGTGGCCACTCATACTCATATTATGTCCTCACTGTGATCTTTGACACTCACATTATTTTCTTAAATGACTTTGGACACTTTCATTTATCATCACTGGTACTTCTGATACTCACCTAATTTCCTCACTTGTTATGTGACACTCACATGATATCCTCATTGTGAGTCTGATAGTCACATAATGTCCTCACATGACCTCTGACA
Source organism: Sciurus carolinensis (assembly GCF_902686445.1). Classification (NCBI taxonomy): domain Eukaryota; kingdom Metazoa; phylum Chordata; class Mammalia; order Rodentia; family Sciuridae; genus Sciurus; species Sciurus carolinensis. The sequence continues at coordinate 69,417 of NW_025920357.1, forward strand.
CTCACATAATATCCTCAATGTGACCACTTATAATCACAATAAAACCTCACTGGGACCTCTGTTACTTATGCAATACCCTAACTTTGGATTATGACATTCACAAAATATCCTCACTTGTCTTCTGACACTAATATAATATTCTCACTTTCTCCACCAATACTCAAATAATAACCTCACTGTGATCTCAGACACTCACATCATACACCCAATTTGACCTCTGACACAGACATTATATCCTTAATTGGCCTGTGACACATAATATCATCAATGCTACCTCTGAAACATAATAACTATACTGTGACCTCTGGCATTCACACAATACCCTCATTGTACCCTCTGACACATATATCCCCAATTATGGTCTCAGACAATCTCATAATACACACATTTTGACCTCAGACATAGACTAATACCACTCTGCTCTCTGTCACTCACATAATATCACACTGTGTCCTCTGAAAGTCATATGAATATTTTCACTGGGTCCTCTGACATGCTTAAAATATCCTCACTTTGACCTCTGACATTGACATAATACCCTCATTGTGATGTCTGAAACTGATATAATGTCCTCTCTGTGCTCATAATATCATCATTTTGGTCTCTGATACTGACATAGTATCCTTATTCTAACCTGTGATACTCACATAATACTCATAGATTGACCTTCTCTACACACATATTACATGCAATGTGACTTGTCATGCACATAATACATTTTTGTGACCTGAAACACTCACATCATGCTTGCAATGTAGTCTCTGACACTCATATAATATCCACATTTGATCTCTGATATATAATAAATTCAAACTGGCCTCTGACACTCACATAATATTCTAACTCTGACCTCTGTCACTCACTTAATATACTCACTTTTGCCCCTGATATTCACATAATATCCTCACTTGGCATCTGACATTCACAAAATGCCAACACTATTACCTTGACACTCATATAATACCCTCAATGTGACCTCTAATACTCAGCAAATACCTTCAATGTGGCCTTCTACACTCACATAATATAATTGTCACCTCTGACACTTACATAATACTCTCACTATGGTCCAACACAGTCACTATGACTTGGGACACTCATAATATCCTCAAGCCAGTCCCTGATGTGACAAAATATTCTCACTGTAGCCACTGACACCCACATAATTCCCATAGTGTTGTCCCTGTGATTGCAGAATATCCTAACTGTAGCCTCTGAAATTTATACAATATCCTTTCTGGGACAGTTGCCACTCACATAATATCCTCATTTGATTCTGACACCCATATAATACCATTACTATGGCCTCTGACACTTACATTATATACACAATTAAACCTCTGACATTTACCTCTGGCCTCTGAACCTCACAAAATACCATTACTGTGGCCTCTGGCAATCACATAATATCCTCAATGTGGCCTCTGATGTTAATATAATACCCTCACTGTGGCCAATAAGACTCACATAATTTCCTCATTGTAGCCTCTGACACTCACATAATACCATCACTCTTACCACTGACACATAATATTCTCACTGTGACTACTGTGACAACTGTCACTCATTGAGTATCTGCCCTGAGGCTTCTGACATTCAATAAACACTGTCTGGCCTCTGACACTGATATAATGTCATCAGTGTGGCCTCAGATTTTGTATAAATCCTCACTGTGCCTTCTGGCACATAGTATCCTCACTATGGTTTTTGACTCTCAAATAATATCCTGTGTCCTCTGACACTCATATAACTCACTGTTGCAATGAAAATCACATATTATCTTCCCTTGGTCTGCCTCATAAAATTCCCTCACTGTTACCTTGATACTCTCATAAAACCCTGATTGTGGCCTCTGATGCTCACGTATAAACTTTAATGTGGCCTCTGATTTTCACATAATATCTTCACTGTGATCTCTGAAACTCACATAATAACTTGTGATCTCTCACATTCACATAATACCCTCACTTTGGACTCTGATATTCACATAATATCCTTACTATGAATATTTACATGCACATAATGTCCATACTATAACCTCTGACTCTTACATAATATTCTTCCTCTGGTCTCTGACACACAAAAAATATCCTCCATGTGGCATCTTAAACTCACATTATAACCTCACTATAACATCTGTCACTCATATAAAGTCTTTACCTGGCCTCTGACATTCATATAATATACTTACTATGGCCTCATATTCTCACAAAATATTCTCACTCTGACTGCTAACCTTGACAAACTGTCCTCACTGTAGCCACTGAAATCCAGATATTACCATCACTGTGGTCTCTGACACATAATGTCTTCACTCTGGCAGCTCACATTCATGTAATATCTTTAATCTGCCTACCAACACTCACATAATACCTCCATGATGCCTCTGACACTCTGGTAATTACCTCAGTATAACCACTGTCAAAGAATATCCTTATGTGGTCTATGACACTTACTTATCCTCATTCTGGTCCCTTTCACATAGTATTCTCCCTTGACCACTAACACTCACATAATATCTTCACTGTGGCCTAAAATACTCACAAAGTATTTTCCCTGTGAACTCTCACATTCATATACAATCCTCACTTGACCACTTTTCTAAAAATACCATTTATTTTTTTACATGCTAACATGTATATTACAGAAAAAATAAAAATACAAGCATAGAACTAAGTTATTAATTTGCAAGCAGCTTACTTGGACATGCCTTCCAGGTCATGTGTATACATACACAACATCATATTTTATGCGATTGAGATCATTGTGAGTATCATCCTTTTCCACACATGAATGTTCACCAAAACAAAATCTAAACCTACCTAATTTGACCACTTACATTCACATAATATCAAAACTCTGACACAAGAAACTCACATAAATACTCTCACTCTGACCTCTGAAACTCATATAATGTTTACATTTGACCTCTGACACTAACATAATATCCTCACTATGGAACCTGTCACTAACATCATACACTCATTGTATCTGAAGACCCTAATACCCTTAATATGACTGCTGACACTCACATAATATCCTTAGTATTCACTATGTCCTTTAGTATTAACATAATATTCATACATTAGAATTTACAACTAATATAGTAGTTGTCCTTTGGCTTTTAATGCCAATATATTAGCAATAATTTTACATCCAAAATTAATAGTTTCCCCAAGTTCTTTCAAATTTATGTAATATGGAATATGTAGTCTCTTAAACTCATAAAAAACCTGTTTTTTGGTCCTGGGTTTGTGACTTACTGTTAGAGCACTTGCCTAGCACAAGTGAGGCACTGGGTTCAATCCTGAGCAAAACATAAAAAATAAAGAAAGAAAATTAAATTTAAAAAGGAATTCTGTTATTTTTTTAAATTGTCCCTTGTTCTTTCTATATTAATATTATATTCATACTATAGTATTAAAATTTCTGTAATCACTAGCCTCTGACTGTTCATACTAACATGCCTTCCATCCTGTAAAATCTAAACCTAACAGAATAGCTGCCTGGCTTTGTACCCTTAATATGAATGTAATAAATTAGTTGTACCCTCTAAAAGTAATAGCTGCCATGTGGTCTTTAATGCTAAAGAAATATTCTTACTGTTCCACATTAAACTAATATAGTAGATTCCCTGGGGCATTAAATATGGTTATAATATCCATAGTGACCATCTAAAACACATATAATAGCTCCCCTATAGACTTCAATAATAATACAGTATTCCTATTATGGCCATTCCATGTCTCTTTTTTACAGTATATGCATACAATAGCATGGAAAACTATACAAGAGCTGTTCTGTCTTTTAGTATTAATATAATTTGTCTGGTGTTATAACATCAGAAGTGGATATCACAGCCATTCTGAGTACTCAAATACTAATATGGTATGCAAACTAGAGTATCAAATACTAGTATAGAAGCTGTGCAGTGACCTCTAAATCTAATGTGTTATTTATAGCCTAGCATCTAAAATAAATATACTACCTCCCCTGTATCTTGAAATACTAATATTACATCCATATTATCATCTAAAAAAACCAATGAAATATATGTCCTGTGACCTCTAATATTACTATATACCATCTTTTTCATAAACCCTGAAATCAATATAATAACTTACTTGTGGATTTTATTATTAATTTAATATCCTTGATATAACATCTAAAACCAGTAAACAGGTATTCTGTAGCATTTAATATTAGTATATTTATAGTATAAAACCTTATGCTACTAAATATCTGCATTTTGGCATTAAATAACTTTTATGAGTTATCATTAAAATTAACATATTAACTAGCATATTGATTTTAATCCTAAGATGATAAACATACTTGAGTTTCTAAAAATGACATAAAGGTTTATTTGTGGCTTTTAATACTAATATAATATCCATACTATGACATATCAAACTGGTATAACATATCATATGATAGCTGCCTTTTAAGATTGATGTAATTTTCATACTATAGGAAGTGCAGCTAATATAATAATGACCCTGAGGTTTTAATACTATTACATTATCCATAGTATAGCATTTAATATTAACATAATAGCTTCTATAGACCTTGGATATTGATAAGAGGTGTGCAATAGCATCCATAACAAATATAATTCCTGTTATGTAGTCTATTATGCAAAAAAATATCAAAATGAAACACCTCAAGATAATGCGATATCTGTCCTTAGTTATTAATAGTAATACCAATACTACAGCATCCAAAAGTGATATAATAGTTGTCCTGTGGATTGTAGTCCTACTATAGAATCCATTCTATTATAGAATCCTCATGACTAGGGTTGCTCTTCATGAGCTTCACTGGAAGCGAGCAGAGAGGTAAGACAGAGCACTAACTGGAACCAGGATGCAAGTTCTCAACAGGCTCCATTAGAAACAAACCATGCCCAGTAACTGAGAGTTCAGAAGGCAGTTGATCAAGCCACATAAAAACCATTGTCTTTGTCCAACTTCTCTGGGAGGAACATGTCACCAATAATGCAACTGCAAAGAAGCATTCCTCAGTCTTACTTGGGGACCCATGCCACCTGGGATTTGACCCTTCAGATCTGAGTTGCAGTCTTGCACCTGAGACAAACCAGGTGGCCCCTAAGTTCCATGGTCTCTTTGTCAGGATGACCATACCCTGAGTACACAGCTGCAGATATGAGGACATGAGGAGTGATATATGTAGCCTGCACTGCCTTGCTGCTCCTTGCTAACACAAGATCAGAGAGCAAAGTCTGTGTGGTGTGTTTCCAGGGTGTCTCAATCTCACACTGACATTGATTGTTCTGAGATTCACACTGTGCCTTTAATCACTGTATTTGCCTAATTTGGATTTCAGTAGGGAACCTGTGGTAATAATATATCACTTTAAAA